>NC_091470.1:179686522-179738717 GCF_036971445.1 Narcine bancroftii | reverse complement strand
TTCAAAACCTTGACTCCCCACCAATCACCCCACCCCCCCACCCAACAGACCCAGTGTCCAATCAGTTTATCCATTTTGCCCCAGGCTCCAGCAGTTCCTTTGAAATACCCTCTCCCAGCCTGTGAAAACCCTGGGAAACATTGACTGTCTCCAATCCTGTGTGACAGGACAGTCATTGCAGACTCTTTTCTGGACCCTTACCCAGAGGTGTTGGGGAGAACTCGGAGCAACGCACTGCCCTCCCTTCTACTCCCTGTCCCAGCATCTCGTAGGCCATGTGACATCGTGGAATGTTGTAACTGGAATCTTATCTCCACCCCCCCACACCCCCAGTGGACTTGACCAGCTGGAGAGAGAAGATGGAGCGGGACACGGCGAACATGCACCGGGAGGAGCTGACTGACGACGAGGAAGAGCCCGTGGTCGTCGAACACACAGACTGACGTTGCCATGGAGATGTGTGCCGCCCCAGACGAGCTGTACAAGGACGGCATCCTCACCGTGGGAGTGTGTGGGTGAGTCGGGCTGTCCTGGATCCTGGGTAGGCACTTTCGGAGTCAGCCTGGTGTCCACCACAGCACCCAGGTCTCCAAGACACGGTGGTAGCAAAGTAGCTAATCCAAGCTGTGTCAGTCTGCACCCTGTGGCATGTTTACTGCTTCTGCTCAAAGCCTCCACTCTCATTTTTCATTCTCCCAGATCCTCCCACGTCCCTGCTTTTTCTGTCAATCTCTACCACCCCCCCCCCCCCCCACTCACATGCTCCCTCCCTGTGCCAGACATCTAAACGGTCTCAAGGAGGAGCAGAAATACCCCCCCCCCCCCCCACACACATTGATGTCTTGCTGAGTGAAGAAACTTCCTGCCACATCCCCAGGACATGCCAATCTATACCCAGCCGGCCAGTCCCCTCTGGACCATGGGCATCTCACGGCCTGACCTCTCTCCCCTCAATTTCCCACAGGGTTCCCGAATGTGGGCAAGTCCTCGCTCATCAACGGGCTGGTGGGGAAGAAGGTAGTGAGTGTCTCCCGCACCCCAGGCCACACCAAGTACTTCCAGACTTACTTCCTGACACCACCGTCAAACTCTGCGACTGCCCTGGCCTGATCTTCCCATCGCTCGTCGACCGTCAGCAGCAGGTCAGTGTCTGCGGGGTGTGGGGAGGGAGATGAGGGGCTGAGTTGATGTCGGATTCTCCTTGGTGAATTAAATTCAGTCTGGTTGTAGAAGTGTGATACGTATCTTGTTCCGCAGGGTCGCTGCGTGTGTTGGTAGATAAATAGGTCGGTTGGAAATGCAAATCAGATCAGACCCTATTTACTGTCATGTAATTACAAAAGAAATGTAACACTATGTATAACCCTCACCTCCTGGTTTGGAAGTGGAACGGGTCCCCTGTTCATCCAGAGCTGCTCCCACCTCTCACCTTTTCTCCCGTGTAGATCTTGGCGGGGATTTACCCGATCGCCCAGATCCAGGAGCCCTACACGTCTGTCGGATTCCTGGCCTCCAGGATCCCTGTGGCCAGGCTGCTGAAACTCCAGCACCCTGTCGTGGGCGAGGGGGACCCTGGCCCGGAGCAGGACAAGACCAAGTTCACCGCCTGGGACATCTGTGAAGGTGGGGGTGGGGAGGGGCAGGGATGGGGGAATTGGTCCCCAGAGCAGGGCAGGGCCAAATTCGCTACCTAGGACATCTATGAAGAGGGGTTTGGGTAGGGGGATGGGATGGAGAAAATGGGGGACCCAGCCCTAGAGCTGGGTGAGGTCATTCACGTCCTGGGACACCCGTGAAGGTGGGGGAATGGAGGGTGTGAGGAGTAGCTTCAGGAGGAGAGGTTTGAAGGTGTCTCTGGAGGGCAAGGATGGGGTTTGAGGAGAGTGGCTCTGTGGAGGAGGGGATTGGCTCGGTGAGGCAATGGCCCTGATGTGGGGGACATGGAACGATCTGGGATGTGTTGGGGGGGGTGGGGTTGGGGAATGGCACTGGGGAGAGGGAGCGGCTCTGGGGTTTATGTGGTTGGGGGGGGGTAAATAGCTCCATGTGGAGAGGACTCATGCCCCTCTCCCCTCTCCAGCCTGGCGGAGAAGAGGTCATACAAGACCGCCAAAGCGGCTCGAAATGACGTGTACCGTGCAGCCAACAGCATCCTGCGCCTGACCTTGGATGGCCGCCTGTGTCTCTGCATGCGGCCCCCCGGCTACACGGCACAGAAAGGTGAGTGCTCTGTCCCACGCCCAGCAGGACCCCGGGCTCGGGCAGCATCCGGGGAGGGAGAGGGATGGTCGGCATTAGAAACCAAGACTCAGGGTCAAGAGAAGGGACAACCAGGTGTGAGGTAGGGGCTGGCAACTGATGAGTGGGGTGCGGGGGATGGGTAGGGAAGGATGTAAGAACCAGGGATCCACAAAGAGGGGAAGATCCTGCTGTGACTGCAGAAATTGAAGATTCCTCTATTGTCACATAAATAGCACAGAACATGTTACACGAAAATGCCATCTTCCTGCCGTAAGGCAGATAAAACTCGGCATTAGTGTGGCCCGGTGTCCCTTACAGAGAGAAAGAAAAGCAAAAGAGCGTCCCTTCAGAGTCCCCGAGTGTCCGTGGATTTACCCCCAGCACTCTCGCAGCCTCTGCGGCTGCACAGACCCTTGTTCGATCCATGGGCCTCCCAAGCTGCAGATCCACCCTCCGACACAATCAGGAAGCCTCCAGCACCTGAGGCCCATCAGGACCCTTCTTTCCCTCAGCGCCCTCTCAAATCCCGGCTCTGATACTTGTACCCATGGGCCCGCACAGGGTCCCCCGACCGCAAGTTGCCTGCGGGGGTCCCTTGGCCGCCATGAAATGTGGAAAGACAATGTTCCAGGGTGAATGCAAAAGCCTTGGACCATGCCCCTGCACAATCTGATTATGGAGGAGATGGGTGGGCTCCATCAACCACAGTTTGGGGGTGGGGGGGAGCGGGAGGAATGCTTGCGGGAGAACGTTCCAGATGTCCTGCATAGGGAGCTGAAAGAAACAGGGTGTCCTAACAGAGACTCGACCAGGAGGAAGTTTTTGGCAAGAAGTGTTGCCCTTTGAGAGGGCCAGCCGAGGTAGGACATAACACAGCAAACGTTAGGGCCCTGAGGAGTGCAGTAGAACAGAGGGATCTGGGAAAAACAGACACATAATTCCCTGAAAATGCAAAGAGAGCTTTTGGTGCATTGGCCTTCATAAATCAAAGTATTGAGTACAGGAGTTGGGATGTTCTGGTAAAGTTGCACAAGACATTGGTGAGGCCAAATTTGGGTAGAGTGTGCAGTTTTGGTCACTGACTACAGGAAGGATATCAAGATAGAAAGAGTGTAGAAAATATTTACTAGGCTGTTGCCTGGACTTCAAGAATTGAATTACAGGGAAAGGTTAAACAGGTTCGAACTTTATTCCCTGGAACTAGAAGAATGAGGGGAGATTTGATCAAGGTATTTAAAATTATGAGCTAAATGCAACCTTTGGTGGTGGGACAAGAACCTGAGGACGTGGATTAAGGGTGAAAGGGAAAAGTTTAAAGGGAACATTGAAGAAATTTGTTCCTGCAGAGGGGCTGTTAAATGAGCTGCCAGCTGAGGTGGTGAACGCGGGCTCAATTGTGAAGTTTCGGAAATATTTGGGGATAGGTGCATGGATGGGAAGGCGATGGGCTGGGTGCAGATCAGTGGGCAAGGCAGGATAATAATTTGGCACAGATTAGAGGGGCCTGTTCTGTTCTGTGGAACACTTTGTAACTGGATTGTTGTGATTAAGGAACATGGGATTGAGGGGAAACTTCCATAAAGGTTCTTTGATTGTTGAGCTGTGGCACTTGTAGCTTAGCAAGAGGTAGTAAAGAGGCGACGGCTGAATGGCTGCACAAATTTTAAGCACCAGTAATGTGGTTGTGCAGAGGGGGGAGAATCTGGATGAGGCAACTGTGAGGTTTGACCTCCACCTCTTTTTCCCCCACCACCTCACCCCAGCTGACTGGCTCCACCACAGCGAGACACTGGCGATCGCGGCCCTGCAAGAAGCCCACCGGCAGCAGAGCAAGCAGAGCTCGGAGGACGAGGACGAGATTTCCAGCTCAGACCAGGAGGATGAGGAGAAGGACCACGACGCGGACGAGGAAGAGGAAGAGGAGGAGGAGGAGGAGGCGTGGGACGAGGATGAGCTGGTGCCCTCCGGCAGAGCACAGAGGGGAGCTGTACTCAGCAAGAACAAGTTTGCCCTGCTGGGAGAGGATGAGTGTTGATGATCTGGCTCTCTGAGAGGGCCGCGCTGGGATTGTGGGACCAGGGACCCCTTTGGGAACAAAACAGAAACGATCGATGCATGTGCATCTTCCAAACAGGAGCAACGCCCTTGCTCTACATCACTCCATTCCAGAGTGATTAAGGAAGCCCATTCCTGCCCTTACCACAGATGTATTGCTATGTATGTTACAATAAAGCTTTATTTACCTTAAACACTGCAGTGAGTGGCCGTAACTTCACATTGTATAACCTCTGCAAGGGGCACCGAGATGGTGAGAGAGAGCCGCGTTAAATGGGACATCAGTTGGAGGCTACGTAGAGGGTGAAGAGATTTGCCTGGATTAGGAAAGGCCTTATGAGGTCAAGGTGAACAGAGCTGGAATTTCTCCCTTTGGCGTGCAGAAGGATGAGAGGTCCACCAGATTTTGAGAGGCAGCACCCTTTTTCCCAGGGCAGGACATTTATATCAAGTGAAGGGAGGGGAGATGTCAGGTAAGTTGTGGGTACCTGGAATGCCTCGCCAAGGTAGTTGTGGAGGCTGGAACACTAGGGGCATTTCAGATTCTTCAGCACATGAATGAAAGAAAGGTAGAGGGTTATGGGGTAGGGAGGGGTTAGACATTTTTTATATGAATATGTAGGTTGGCACAGCATCAAGGGTGAATGGCCTGGAATGTTCTATGTCACTGGGTTACCGTGTGGGGGAGCCGGGTTAACCAGTACGGGGGTCACTGGGTTACTGTGGGGGAACCGGGATTAACTGGTACGGGGAGGTCACTGGGTTACTGAGTGGGGAGCTGGTTAACCAGTATGGGGGTCTCTGGGTTACCATGTGGGGATCTGGATGAACATCACCGCTCTAAGATACAGTCGTATCAACAGGTCTAGAACATCAAATCAAGATGGGGGTGTTCTAAACATCACATATGACCTTTTGCCTTCTGAAAATGATGTTAGAATTGATCTTTAGAAGGGATCTGATGGGGTGGGCGTAGATAGTCTGTCCTGAACTGTGGGGAAGGTATCAGCAAATTGGATCAACTCATTTAAGACAGACTAGCATTTTTTCCCCCTCTTGGAGGGTCATGAAACCTTTGATTTCTCTCTAACAGACAGAGGTGTTGTATGTTTTCAGGGTGGGGAGAGCGAGATTGAAGAAGGATGGACGGGTTTCGCGGAGCAGGGCAACCCACTCTTCCCCTGACAGACTCCCTGGTGTTTAAGTTCAAGTTTATTATCATCTGATTGTACACATACAACCCAACAAAACAGCATTTCTCCAGACTAAGGTGCACGCACAAAAACACAGTACATGAAGATCACTTCATCAAAATAAATATACAGGAAAACCCCTGGTATCCAGCATCTATGGGAATGGTAGATGCCGGATAAGTTGAACTTTCTGGTTGCTTGAGGTGCGCCAATTTTAAACCTGTATTTTTTACCTATTCCTGCGACTCTGCTGGTTGCTGAATTTCAGATACCAGGAGCTTTCATGTAATTAAATACGTGGGATGATTTTCACAGTTGCAAGATTCTGTAGTCTCTCAGCCTGCGGGAAGAGGCCATTCCCCCAGTGTGAAACATGAAAACCCGCAGACACTGATTGTGGCAGCAACACAGAAATGCCGGAGGAACTCAGCCAGTCTCGTGGCATCCATAGGAGGTAAAGATAGATTACCGATGTTTCGGGCCTGGGCCCGTTCTGTGGGTCCAAGTAAAAAGCAGGCAGTCCCCTGAATTAAAAGGCAGGGTGATGGGAAGAAAGGAGGAATACAGACCAACAGACAAAAGGTGACCATTGCAGCACAGAAACCGACCCTTCTAGTCTGTGCCTTGTCCTACTGACCCACACTCAGTCTATACATGTCCCATCTATAACACCTGTCCACATTCTTCTTGTGTTAGAATTGATAGGGAGAGGGGTGTTGTTTTTAGTTCTGGAAGAAGGGGAGAGACAGCTGGATGAAAGATGGGGGGGCTAACTCCTTCCTCCCCCAATCGATTGTCACCTTCCCCTTCTCATGTCCTCTAACGATATCAAAATGAACACCTTTTGGCCTGTAATCCTCCCCTGGCGTTCTTCCCTATTCACCAGTGTTCTAATGCACGATGATGTCTGGGTCTTTTTTCTTGTACTGGGATGGCCAAACCACGTCTCGCGAGCCACATGCTGCTCTTCGACACATAGCGTGCGGCCTGCGGAGACGCGTTGGCTGAAGCGGGAATTGCACAAGCAATTGAAAATGTTTGGTATGTTTACTATGTAACAGTCCGTGCTGGGTAAAAGGCGACCCCCCCCCCCCTTTATTTTTGCCCATCCCACCTCCCGACGCCCCGACCGTGGACTCTCGCCTAGGGCCTCAGCCGCCCGCCCGAGCTCCCGACGCTCTGTACGCGGACTTGCTGTCCAGCTGAGCTCCCAATGATGCAATGATCACCCCCTTTGGTCCACAAAATTAGACTCTTGCCTGATTATTGAAATGTGACACAAATTAGCAATTTAAAAATTACATACATGAATAAATATTATTGAGTACACATATTTCTTAATATTTACAGGTGCTCCTCAACTTGCAACTGGGTTGCATTCCAGAAAACCCATCGTAATTCGAGAAAATTGTAAGTCGATAAAGAATACCACACCTATTTTTTAATAATTAAATTTTGAACACATTTACTCCACAATGAGGGGGGAAAAAATCCCATTAACGTATGCAGCTGAAAGCACACTGGGCTTGAACAATCCAGAGTCATTGCTTTCCTCTTTCTCACGTGGACGCTTAGTAAACCTGATGGGTTGTTTACAGTGCACTCGTTCATGTGATCGCTACCGAGTGGTTGAGCCAGCAACACGTGAGCGTGTGCTGCACGATATTCTTGCGCGACGCTGCCATCATGAGAGAGGCATATTACAAGTGTGGGAAAAGATCGGAACTTGAAATTGACAATGCAGATTCGGACCATTATAAGTAGGGGAGCACTTGTATATAACATTTTAGTCAAAATGTTTTCATGTGAGAGGGAGGAAGACGTGTATGCGATTATTTTTTTTTCTCAAGTCTTGCGGCTCTCAAAAACCTGATGTTTATCATCTGTGGCTCTTGCGTTAAGCAAGTTTGGCCACCCCTGGCTTGTACCTCAAGGAAGGCCTCAGGCCTGAAACCTTGGTGATGTATCTTTACCTCCTGTGGATGCCGCGAGACCGGCAAAGCTCTTATCCAGCCTGAATTTGATGCCCCTGCACCTCTTTCCCCATGGTAGTGGGTCAAAGACACCGCGAGTTGAGGATAGAATGATGCACTCCACTCAACTCCGGAAAGAATTGCAACCAGCACTTGGCACGCTGGAAAAGGAGCGAGGCACAGCACGTGGGCAACACCAGAAGGGGATGATGCTGTGAGACTGGTGCATTTAATTTGCAAGAGGAGCATGGGCTGTGCAAGTCCCACCCTTTCAAATCTCGCATCCCAGCTGCTGAAATCGGCTCGGCAAAAGTGCATCATGTTTTCGATGTCAAATTTACCGACTCTGGTTCCACCCCAATTCAGAAGAGGGCATCTGTGGGAGATTCCACCAGCACAAAAGCCCCGGGGGGGAGAAACACGAAAGTCTGCAGACACCGTTGTTGAAGTGAAAACACGACGCTGGGGAAACTCGGCAGGTCAAACAGTGTCCTTTATACGGCAAGGATAAAGACGCAGAACCGACATTTTGGGCTTGAGCCCTTCATTAAACTAAGGGCAGGTGCTTGAACAAAATGGACAGGGGTGAGGGGTAGGATATAGGATCCCACCAAGTAAATCAGAGGAACACTTGATTTTTCTGTCTGGGCGCATTAACAGCAACTTCTCCAGTTTCCACCAGCCTCCTTTCCGTTCTCCCTCCCTTCTTTTTCCACCCTCTCCATTCACAGAGGTGTCCCTTCCCCACCCCCCTCACATTTGCTGGTATGCCCTTATCCACCTGTTACCCCCCTCCCCCATTTCGTCTGGACGCCTGCCAACATCTTGCTCATCCCTTTATGAAAGCCTCAAGCCTGAAATGTTGGTGACGTTACCTTTGCCTTTGTTGCACAAACTGTTTGACCTGCTCAGTTTCTCCAGGGTCATGTGTTTACTTTTTACAAAACCCAGGACCTCTCGTAATTGACTCCAAACAGAAGTTGCGGAGTTTGTAATTGGGGTGAAGTTTTTGAATGTGGGGTGGGTCTCTGAAACCACTGCTGCCCGAGTATTTTTCTCATTTAACTTGCCGCACGGTTAGCACAATCTGGTTACAGTGCTGGTAATTGGGACCAGGGTTCAAATCCTGGCAAGGAGCTTGCACATTCTCCCCGTGTCTGCATGGGTTTCCCCCCCACTGTTTAAAAGCGTTCTGGGGGGTCTAGGCAAATTGGACGGCACATGATCTTGGACAGAAAGGGCCTGTATGTCTAAATTTAAATAAATGTCTAAATTTAAAAAATTTTGGAGATGCCACCTCATTACAGGAAAGATGTGGAGAGAGCCACAAGCAAAACTCTTAAATTGGTAGGATAGTTAAGAAGGCCTATGGGACACTGGGCTTCATTAGTCGGGGGATTGAGTTCAGGAGCCGAGAGGTCATATTGCAACTCTACAAATCTCTGGTGAGGCCCCACTCAGAGGATTGTGTCCAGTTTTGGTCACCTCATTACCATAGAACAGTTTACAGCGCGGAAACAGGCCATGTCGGCCCTTCGAGTCCGTGCCAGTTCACTTGAACAACTCCACTAGCTCCTGCTCTCCACCCATAACCCTCCAACTCCTTCATATCCATGTACACATCCAACCTTCTCTTAAATAACAGAAAGGACCCTGCCGCCACTATCTCTGGAAGATCATTCCATTCTGCCACCACTCTGCGTGAAGAAGCATCCTCTAACATTTCTCCTAAAGTTTTTCCCCCTTACCCTTAACATACCCCGTTGTTCCAACCTCCCCTGCCCTCAGGGGAAAGAGGCTACTCACGTCTCGTCTATCTATTCCCTACATAATTTTAAGTACCTCTATCAAATCGCCTCGCAACCGTCTACGTTCCAATGACTAAAGTCCCAGTTTCCTTAATCTTTCTCCATACTCTAGACGTTGTAAGCCAGGCAACATCCTGGTAAACCTTCTCTGCACCCTCTCCACCTTATCTATATCCTTCCTATAATTTGGAGACCAGAACAGAGCATAGTACTCCAAAACCGGCCTCACCAATGCCTTAAAAAGCCGCAGCATCACCTCCCAGCTCCTATACTCTACGCTATGATTTATGAAGGCCAGCATACCCTATGCCTTCTTCACCACCCTGTCGACATGGGAATCCACCTTCAAGGATGTGGCAGCTGTGGAGAGGAGGCAGAGGAGATTCACCAGGATGTTGCCTGGATTGGAGAACATGAGGTGAGGTTCAGCAGAGCTGGAACTTTCTGAAGCAAAGGAGGATGAGAGATGAGTTAATAGAGATTCTGAGAGGCGTAGAAAAGGTGGGTGGCCAGCGCCCGTTTCCCAGGGCGGGAACATCAAGGAGGAAAGTTTAGGGGAGATGTCAAGGGTTTTTTTTAAAGTTGTGGGTGCCTGGAATGCGTTGCCAGGGGTGATGGTGGAATAGGAGCATTTAAAAGACTCGAGCACATGGATGGAAGAAAAATAGAAGGTTGCGAGGTAGGAAGGGTTGGGTTTTTTTTATATATGGGTTGGCGCAACATTGAGGGCCGAAGGGCCTCTGGTGTAGTGCTCTATGTTGGTCCATGGGAGAGTGGGCAAACTCCACGCATTGGCGCTAGAGGTGGGGATTGAGGTCAGGTGTCCAATCTACCCACCACCCCACTTCCTAGAACAGGCCTTGAGCTGCTGTTTCAGAAGCGAGGGCACAGTTTCACAGAAACATTTCCACACCCAGACAGCTATCGCCTGTAATTCAGGCTGAGATCACAGAGCCATTCTACGTTATTAACCCTGCGAAGTGATGAAGGCTAATGCTTTTATTAGAAACTTGCAGCTGTGGGGTACAGAGAAAGTCGATTCTAAGGTTAGCGGGGGTAGAATAACCTCAAACAGAAAATGGTGACAGGGCAGAGATCAGGACAACGGCCAGAGTCTGCTCTTGATCCAGGGCCGCAACAGGACGTACCATCTGCCTCCGAGAGGACGTGGCTGGGCTGAGAAACCTCTTTCCGGCCGCTACGTCCAATGTGTCCTGCAATTGGCATTTCCAACTCGGGCAGTTCCTATCCCAACTTGTCCGCTCGGGGAGGCAGGGCTGGTCTCAGGCTGGATCATTGCTTACCTTTCTGAGGAGGAGTCCGAATCCCTTTGGCCCTTCCAGTCGGTGCTCAGAAGGGCCAGTGCATGTCCATCTCCTTCCCACCCCCCACCCCACCACAGGTGCTGGGAAATAGCCCGCACTTTGCGTTTTAAAAAAAAAGTCCAGCACAGTAACGGGCCTTTTCGGCCCACAAGCCCCGTGTGGCCCAATTATACCCAATTGATCTCAACCCATGGGACATATTCAAAAGATGGGAGAGAACCAAAGCACCGGGGAAACCCACACAGGGCGAACGTGCAAACTCCTTATGGGCAGCGGTAGATTTGAGTCCCGGTTGCTGTAACAGCATTGCACTAACCACGGCGCCCAGCGTATCATCCCCTGCTTGTCAAGATCAAGGTCTGATTGGGAAAAGGACTGCAGAACGTTCAACTAAATCTCGACCTGCAACACAGTAACTCCAACATCGGGAAAGATTCCCCGACTCGAAGTGATTTAATGTGGACCTCTGTGAGATCCTCAGTACAAGTTGATGGTTGCAGTAGTGGACAGAAGGTATTCTGCCTGAACGTCAGTGACTGGTGGTGCTCTGCAGGGATCTGTTCTGGGACCCCCTGCTCTTTGTGATTTTTGTAAATGAGCTGGACAAAGGAGTGGAGGGCTGGGTCAGTAAGTCTGCGACGAGGATTTGTGGATAGTGTTGAAGGTTGCTGTAGGTTACCACAGGATATGGACAGGATGCAGGTGGAGTTTGATCCGGATCAGTGTGAGGTGGTGCATTTTGGTCGGTCAACCCAGAAGGCCGAGCACAGGGTTACGGTCAGTTAGTTAACAGCGTGGAAGGACCAAGAGACCTTGGGGGTCCAAATTCGTACATCTCTGGAGACCACCCCACAGGTTCAGAAGGCCTATTGGGACGCTGAGCTTCATTAACCTGGGGATGGAGTTCAGGGGTCGACTGGTCATGTTGGAGCTCTATAACCATGGAACATTACAGCACTGAAAACAGGCCATTTGGCCCTTTTAGTCTGTGCCGAAAACATCATACCACCAGTCCCTCTGACCTAAAGGACCATAGGTTCCTCATTGTGTTCAGTTCTGGTCGCCTCATTATAGGAAGGATGGAGAGGGGGCAGCGGAGAGTGACCATACCTGGAATGGAAAATGTGTCCTCCAAGGCAAAGTTAGCAGAACTAGGGCTTTTCTCTTTGGAGTGAAGAAGGATGAATGGCTTAATAGAGGTCTACAAGATTTTGAGAGGCGTGGATAAGGTGGACGGCCAGTGCCTGTTTCCCAGGGCAGGAATCAGCAAACACCAGGGGAGATGTCGGATAAGTGTTTTTTTTTTTACACAGAGTTGTGGGGGCCTGGAATGTCTTGGCAGGGGTGGTGGTGGAGGCTGGAACATTAGGGGCGTTTAAGAGACTTGTAGACAGACATGGATGAAAGAAAAATAGAGGGTTAAGGGGTAGGGAGGGTTCATGGGTTGGCAGGACATTGTGGGCCAAAGGGCCTGAAGCTGGCTGTAATGTTCTAATGATTCATCAAGGGCCACAATGTTCCCCCTCTGGTCTTTCCCTGGCTGAAGATATCCCTCTGCATCTCTGTTCTAAGCGGACGCCCTTCAATCCTGAAGTTGTGCCTTCTCGTCCTAGACCAATGGTTCTCAACCTTTTTCTCCCTCATTTGTATCCCAACTGAAGTTATCCCTTACTAACCTCTCACCATTTATGGCTTAGGTGGTATGTGAACTGGGGGGGGGGGGAAAAATTGAGAATCACTGTTCTGGACTCTCCCACTGTGGGAAACAACCTTTCTACATCTACTCTGTCCACGCCTTTCAACATTCAGAATGTTTCAATGAGATCCCCCCTCATTCTCCTAAATTCCAACGAGTACCGGCCAAGAGCTGCCAAACACTCCTTGTACAATGACCCTTTCATTCCTGGATCGAGCTCTCCTCAGAGAGCACCCTGAACTAGTTTTGGGGCTCTGTCCTCTGTGGGGGGGTGGGTGATGGTGAAGGTGTGATTGGGATTTGCTTTAGTGCCAGGCTTCCTTCACGGGCATGGGGGGGTGACCCCGTACCCTCACTGGGGCCGACCGCACTTGAGGCCTATGCACTTATTTGTACAGGAGATGCACCCTGCTCCCCTCGCAGTTCGCCCTGGCCAGTTTGTCACCCTGCTGGGATGACACCAGGCACTTCACCATAGGCTGATAGAGGGCAGGAACAGGCGCTGAGGAGTTGTTGTAGTGATTGTCCGCCGAGTTCTGCTCTCTCACGTTGGAGATGCGTCTCCGGGACCTCAGCTGCTGCCGCAGTTCCGAGATCCGCTCTTCCTTCTGCCGGGGGGGGGGGGGGGGAAGAGAGAAGATGATGAGAACCAGGAACCATCAGACAAACCCTCCCCTCGAATCCCGTCCATCAACACTTCCCATCAACTCGCTGAACCCCAGCCTCCCTCAGACCTCAGCGATGATCTTCTCCAGCTCGCGGTTCTCTTTCTCCAGCTGCCGGGACTTCTCCTCATCATTGTTGTTGGTAGAGGAGCCCGTTTTCAAGGTATCCTGTTGCTCAGACTGCCACTCCCCGCGAGTGATTAACCTCCGCATCTGCCGGGGAGAGAAAAGTGCATACTTTGGGGAGGCCTGGAGTGGTGGGGTGGGGGGGGAAGAGACCACCAGGGTCCTCGGAGTTCACTTAACCAGTGACCTATCGTGGACACTCGACATCTCCTCCCTTGTCAGGAAGGCCCAACAGCGACTGCACTTCCTGACAAGACTGAGGTGGGCAAGGCTACCGACCACCGTCACATCAACCTTCTACAGGTGCAGGAGGAGTCACGTGATGGAGTAGTGGCCGGACGGTGAACTCCAGCCCTCTCCAGAAAAGTCGGGAAAAACAAAAGAAAACACAAAGGCACAGAAATAAAAGTTACAGAAAAGTGAGTATAAAGGTGGAAAGAAGATGGCGACAAAAAAAGAAAAATCGAAAGCAACGGTAAGAAGAGAGTAAGAGAAGACAAAGGAGGAAAAAGGTGAAGGCCTTACCTGTCCGAAGAGGCCCGCTGCGGAGAGAGAAACCCGCTCCCTCAGGTCGGTAAATAATGGACTACAAAAATGGCTCGCAGAGCCGAGTAAAAGTGCGCAACTGCACATGAAAAAAAACACACCGACGGGAGGGGGGACCAGCTGGGGAGTCGATCTCCACAGCCGGCAACGACAGCTGCAGAACACCTGCAGCAAGAAGAGACCACAGAAGACAATAGAAACAAGAAAGAAGAGGAGGAAAGGGCACCAAAGAAACAACAGATGGTCAACCCAGAGGAAGAAGAAGAGGAAGAGGAAGAGTACAGAGAAATAGAAGAAGAAAAGAAAGGCAAGGTAAAAGATATACTTGCTCTTATTAAAGGATACATGGAGTCATTTAAAGAATGGCAAACACAGGAATTTAAGGATTTAAGAAAAAGAATAAACAACACAGAAGAGAAAATAAATAAAATGGAGATGACCTTAACAGAAATGGGAAAGAAAATGGACAAGATGGAAGAGCGGGCAGTAGCAGCAGAAATGGAGGTAGAAGACTTAAAAAAGAAATTGGAGAAATCTAATAAAAAAACTAAAGAGACACAAGAACTACTAGCTCAAAAAATAGATACAATGGAAAACCATAACAGAAGAAATAACATAAAGATAGTGGGCCTTAAGGAAGATGAAGAAGGCAAGAATATGAGGGAGTTTATAAAAGAGTGGATCCCTAAGACCCTAGGATGTCCAGAACTACAGCAAGAATTGGAAATAGAAAGGGCACATAGAGTATTGGCCTCTAAACCACAACCACAACAAAAACCAAGATCTATTGTAGTAAAATTCCTAAGATATACTACAAGAGAAAAGGTACTGGAGAAGACAATGGAAAAAGTAAGAGAGGGCAACAAACCACTGGAGTATAAAGGGCAAAAAATCTTCATTTATCCAGATATAAGTTTTGAACTCCTAAAGAAGAGAAAAGAGTTCAATACAGCAAAGGCGATTTTATGGAAGAAAGGGTATAAATTTATACTAAAGCATCCAGCGGTATTGAAAATATTCATTCCAGGACAACAAAACAGACTATTCTCGGATCCAGAAGAAGCACGAAAATTTGCAGAACAATTACAAAAATAGACTGAGGGAGGAAGACGGGTAATGAGAGTTAAAATGTTCACGATTGATATGTATGTGGGTAAAGACAAAAATAGACTGAGGGATGAAGACGGGTAATGAGAGTAAAAATGATCACGATTGATATGTATGCGGGTAAAGAGGTATAAGAGTGAATAGAGACAATGAGCATACATGAATGTATCTGTACTTAGAGGAAAATATAGATAGTATAGACAAGAATTAATAAGGGAAGGTAATGGAATAGAGAGAATAAGGAGGGAATTAAAAGAGTGACCTTTGTGACATATGAAAAGTGAAATCTTTTCTGGGGGAGGCGGGGTGGGGGGAAATAGCGGTCACTGCAAAATCAGTTGACGCTTGCGAGTGGATTCGCAAATCCAAATGGAGAGGGGAGATGTGGTTGTCCGACAAGGGATAAAGGACAACTCAGGAGGTGAAGGGGAGATTGGGGATAAATAAGATAGAAATAGGAGAATAAGGAAAATGTTGGATGTTGTAGGAATGTTGTCTTATAAAGAGTTGAAAATAAGAAAACAGAAATGGAAAAGGAGGAAAGGTAATGATGGAAAAACGGAAAGAGAAGATAAACAAAATATAAAAGGGCTACGCTGAACTATATGTCTTTAAATATTAATGGAATACATAACCAAATTAAAAGGAAGAAACTACTAAATTTAAATGAATAAATGTATTCCATTAGAAAAAATAACATATAGGTTAAAAAATAATATTGAAATATTCGAACAAGTATAGGAGCCTTACATTAAATATAAAAGCGAAAACCTACCGGGGACAAACATTACCTAAGTTGATGGAAGGAGAAGGAAAGAAAAGAATGGACTCAGTAGAATTTCTGGTGTAATTTTGTTGAATGACAACATTGTCTGACTGGCTTAATGCAACCTAGATTGTATACCTAAAATGGATGAGGGGGGTGTGGGGGGGTGGTTTGGGAGGAAAGGGAGGGGGGAGAAAAAGTCACTGTATATGTGTGAAAAGAAATAGTGTATATCATGGCTAATGTGATTTATGGTGTGAAAAATAAAAAAATTTAAAAAAAAACACCTTCTACAGGTGCTCTATTGAGAGCATCCTGACTGGCTGCATCACAGTGTGGGGATGGTTGCTGCAGAGAAATGGATCGGAGGTCAATCCACAGGACCAGGCTGAGGAACAATTTCTTCCCATGGGCAGCGAGGACACTGAACGAGCAAAGGAACTGCCCACACTGACCCTATATTTATTTATTTATTTTTATATGTATTTGTCTTGCATCTGTATCAGTTGTCTGTATGTGTTATGTCTGGTTGTGCACTGATGACCGGAGAACGCTGTTGTCGGGTTCTACTTGCACAATCAGTTGACAGTAGACTTGACCTGTCCGTCACTGCCATCAGCCGATGGAGGTAAAGCTACATTTTGGATCTGAGCCCTGAATCAAGGTTTTTTTTTAAAATTGGACTTTTGCAACAGAACCATGCACACTTTTTGACGCAAAACCTGGTGTCATTTCAACATCCTTTGCTTTGGAATTCTGTCCCTGCGCAAATCTGTCCCAGTGTCTTGCATCCGTAGACTGACATCACGTTTAAAGATCTGACCCCGTTTTACCTGTATAGTCTGTTACTTTACAAGTCCAGAACTTCCTGTAAAATGCAATAGCTCCAGGTCATTTGCAATTCTGCACGTTTAATTTCATCCTGAATTTAATCTTCCTCTGAATCAGTAACGTGATATCTGCACATTGTGCCTTCCCTCTGTTTCAAGCCTAAATTATTCACTCTGAGGTCCTGGCTCTGGGTGATCCCCAGCCTCCCACCCCCTGGCAGGGTATCTCACCCCCCCCAGATGTGGGTTGTTTGGCATTAGTTCCACTCCTGGGAGGGGCGCCATGGGGCAGGGTGGGAAGTCACGCACCTTGGGGACGAAGAGAACCACCAAGGTGATGTAGACGGAGAACACGACCGCGAGTGAGGCGAATGCAAAGGCTGCGTCTTGCTGGCTGTTGACGATCATGGTGACTGGGGCCGTGATCATGCAGAGTACCTGGGGGGGGGGGGAGATAAAGAGAGGGGATGTGAGGGAGATGTAGGAAGGTTGGAGAGATGAAGGGGAGGGAGGGAGAAAGATAAATGAAAAGGGGGGGTATGAGGGAGATGTAGGAAGGGAGTTGGAGAGATGGATGAAGGGGGGAGGGAGGGGGAGAGAGAAAGATAAAGGAAAAGAAGGGTTGTGAGGGAGATGTAGGAAGGGAGTTGGAGAGATGGATGAAGGGAGGGAGGGGGGAGGGAGGGGGGGAAAGAGAAAGATAAAGGAAAAGAGGGGTTTTGAGGGAGATGTAGGAAGGGAGTTGGAGAGATGGATGAAGGGAGGGAGGGGGAGGGAGGGGAGGGAGGGGGAGGGAGGGAGGGGGGAGAAAGAAAGACAAAGGAAAAGGGGGTGTGAGGGAGATGTAGGAAGGGAGTTGGAGAGAAGGATGAAGGGAGGGAGGGGGAAGGGAGAGAGCAAGATAAAGGAAAAGAGGGGGTGTGAGGGAGATGTAGGAAGGGACGGAGAGATGAAGGGGAGGGAGGAAGGGGGAGAGAGAAAGATAAAGGAAAAGAAGGGGTGTGAGGGAGATGTAGGAAGGGAGTTGGAGAGGAAGGGGAGGAAGGGAGGAGGGGAAGTGAGAGAGAAAGAAAGGAAAAGAGGGAGTGTGAGGGAGATGTAGGAAGGGAGTTGGAGAGGGATGAAGGGGAGGGAGGGGGAAGGGAGAGAGAAAGATAAAGGAAAAGAGGGGGTGTGAGGGAGATGTAGGAAGGGAGTTGAAGGTTGAAGGGGAGGGAGGGAGGGGAAAGGGAGAGAGAAAGATAAAGGAAAAGGGGGTGTGAGGGAGATGTAGGAAGGGAGTTGGAGAGAAGGATGAAGGTGAGGGGGATGAGGAGAGGGAGGAATGAGGGTGATGGGGAGAGAGAAAGGGACAGATGTGGAAGAGGAAGACAGGAGGGAAGGGATAGATTGGAGAGGGAGGGACAGTGAGCGAGGTAGGAAAGGGGATGAGAGTGGGAGATGGGCGAGGGGCAGGGAAATGAGGAGAGAGAGGGAGAATAGTGAGAGACTAGCCGCTTTCAGGTGCTCAGACTCAGATAATGTGCAGGCAGGCGCGGCCGGGGGCGAGTGCAGCTGGGACGTTCAGGTGGCCGCGGAGAAGATGCCTTTCTGTCACCCGGACACGCCGGCTGAAGGAGAGCCGCGTCCAAGCGAACGCCGGGCTCCTGTGAACTGCGGCCATAAGTCCCGCTGCTGCTTTCAGGTGCCATGGGGGATTCTCGGAACCGGAGATTGTACCTACAGGAGGAGGGTGAGGTACGTGCTCCTCCTGGACATGTTCTCCACTTTCAGGTGGCCTCCCATCAGCTGCGTTGAGGTAGAATAGGTGGCTTTACATCGGGGTATTCTGGCCACCTGAAAACGGCTAGAGAAAAAGGGAGGAAGAGAAGGGTGGGGGGGGGAGATGTATTTCCATTTACAAGAGCCCAAGGCGATGGGAAACGACAGGGGTTCTGATGGAATTTCTCAGGAGGTATGAGCCTGAGTGGTGGTCTGGGGGGGGGGGGGGGGGGTGGGGAGCTGGAGCTCCTGCTTACGGCTACGTTGTAAATGGCCATTCCCACAGCCCGGTGATCGTTGATCTTCTCCGTGGAAACACTCTTCGTCTCGTAGGCCAGGAATATTCCCAGGAGCAGCAGCAACCCCTTGTACCCGTAAACAATCCCTGGAGGAGACGGAGGGAAGAGGTGAGGAGGGTGGCCGGGGGATCGGTGGAGGTGCTGGGTTGGTTGGGGGGTTGGATTGGCCTGCGGGGTCTGGGCACTCACCCAGCCAAGTGTTCATCTTGTTGGAACTGCAGTGTTCGAGCTGTGGCAGAATCAACACATCCTGGTCACCCGCAGGGGCCTCCTTGGTGAACTCCTGTGGAGGAAGGTGGGCAGGGGGTCAGGGTCCTTGTTCATCCCTCCCCCACCTCCCATCCCTTCCTCACCCCTCCCCTCCTGTCCTCCCCCCCCCCCCCCCAACTCCCGGACATGATCACCTTCTTTCCCATCCCTTCTCCATCTCCTAGTCCCCTTCCATCCCGCCTCTACCCCCTTGTTCAGATTCCACACAGCAGAAGCATCTTGCCAATGTCCCAGCATTAGAAACAACCTTCCTGCGTCTAGTCTAAGAATTTTATCTGTTTCTATGATTCCCCCCTCAATCTTCTAAATTCCAGAGAATACAAGCCTAGTCTATCCAACCTTTCTTCATCTGCAAGTCCTTCCAACCTTAGTATTAGCCTAATGAATCTTCTCTGCACCCCCTCCATGGCGAGGATGTCCTTCCTTAGATAAGGCGACCAAAACTGCACGCAGTACTCCAGGTGTGGTCTCACCAGGCCCTGTACAGCTGTAGCAGGATCTCTGTACTCCTGTACACCACCCATTCTTCCCTCGCATCAGTTCCCCAGATCCCTCTAGAGTCCTGACAAAAGGCCCTTTGGCCCAGTGAGTCCCTGCTGACCCTATCTGTCCATTTCTGCCAGTTTCCTGTACATCGCAAGGAACTTGCAGCGGACAGTTAGCCTCCTCCCCCCACCCCCCCCCCACCACCCTCACCCCATACGGGCAGTACCAGCGGCTGGATTGAACTGGGCTCTCCCGCCATGTGAGGCAGTGGCTCTACCTGCTCTCCCTTCTGTCTCACCCCGCCCCCTTGGATGCCCGTCCGCGAGCACCACCACTGCCCCCCCCCCGATACTTTTCTGGGACTCAGACCCCGGTCATCCCCTTCCCCTCTGGTGTGGTCTCCATGAGCGGCCGGAGGAGGGGATCTGCTGAGGGCTCCTCACCTCGATGGTGCGGTGAAGTGGGTCGACTATCTGCCAGGCAGCCAGAGTGAGGACGTCAATAGCCAGCAGAACGCTGACCGTGGCGTTCAGCTTCCAGGGTTCCAGGTGCTGTGGGAGAGCGCAGGCAGAGTCAAGTCACAAGAAACACCCTCACAGATATATTTTAAATTTAGACATACGGCACAGAAACAGGCCATTTTGGCCTGTGCTACCCAATTACCCTACAACGAACGGTGGGAAGAAACCGGAGTCCCCAGGGAAAGCCCACGCAGACATGGGGAGAACGTACAACTTCCTTACAGCGCGGGATTTACACCCCAATCGCTGGCCCTGTGACAGTGTCCCACCAACCGGGCCACCCACTTTGTGCTCTTTTCTCAGCTGTACCGTAGAAGTCCAGAAATCTGGACTGCCCGAGAATCCGGACTTTTCGAACACTCTCAAACTTTTTTAAATTTAGCAGGTTTTGAGTGTGTGTGTAGATGTAACAAGCCACCAATTTGTCTTTCTTTAAAACCACTCGTTTTGATAAATGTCACCAAAACTAAGGAGCTGATTGTTGACTTCAGGAAGGGAGAGCCAGATGTGGACTATCCAGTGATTATCGGGGGATCAGAGGTGAAGAGGGTGAGCACATTTCAGTTCTTGGGGGCCTCTATCTCGGAGGATCTTTCCTGGACCCAACACACTAATGGCATCGTGAAGAAGCCTCTACTTCCTCAGGAGTTTGCAGAAGTTTGGTACGACTGGCAAATTTCTGCAAGGCTGTGGTGGTAAGCGCACTGACTGGCTTCATCACGGCCTGGTATGGGGACCCCAAGCGTAAAGCCCAGAACATCACAGGCAAAACCCTCCCTCACAATCGTGAACATCTACAAGGAATGCTGCTATCGGAGAGCAGGAGCGTTCATCAAGGATCCGCACCACCCAGCGCACGCTCTGTTCTCACTTCTGCCATCAGGAAAGAGGTAACGGGGCCAGAAGACTCACACCCACTAGATTCAGGAACAACTGCCCCCCCTCCACCATCAGACTCCTCAACAACAAACTCAATCAGGGACTCATTTAAGGATCTTTAGTGCACTTTAGTGACTTTTTTTTCCCTCTCTCTGCATTGCACAGTTAGTTTGTTTACTTTTCTTTATCTGTTTACACATGTATGTTATGTTCAGGTTTTTTTTTGCACTGCCAATAAGTGGTAATTCTCAGGAAAAGAAATCTCAGGATTGTACTTGACGTCATGTACGTACTCTGACATTAAATCTGAAGCATCCATATTTGCTAATGAATAAACTCAAAATTTACCTGTTCATCTCTACTTAAATTTGAATTTTAAAAGTACTGCCCGAGAATACGGAAAATCAGGACTGACCAAATTCCAGAGCCATCCGGATTTTCGGACTTCTACTGTGTATTAGGCATGGGCTAGCCTCTTGGACTGCTCGCTAAAGGACTCTCCTCCTGCACTGGGTGCAATGCTGCAAATTAACTTTATAGCATCGACGTGCCTGCTGATGACAAGAAAGGGGATGGAGGGGGGAGAAATGGGGGAGAGATCGGGCAGCAACCATGGAGAGGAACGGTCAGACAATGTTTCAGTCGGGGTCCTGATTTGGGATTCAACCGGAAACATTGGCTGGGTGTCTCCCTCCACGTACACCCCCCACCACTCCCGAGTCCCACGTCTCATTCACTGGGCCAGATGGTAACTGTGCCGTGACTCTTCCCTACCTTTCGCTTCTCCTTCTTCTCCACCTTCTTGGTGAAAACGGTGTGAACCCACCAGATCTTGGTGAACATGCTGCCGTAGGCCAGGCTGAAGCCCAGGCCCAAGAGCCAGACTCGAGCCTGCGGTTGCCAAACACACAAAAGACCCTGGGTGTTAGCATACTCCTCCTCAGCCTTAATCCCCTTCCCCGGCTCCAAGCCCCTCTGTACCCCACCCTCACCTCCTTCCTCATCCCCACCCTCTAATCCCAGCACTCGCCATAACCCCATCCCACGTCCTCACCCCCACCTCCACCCATGACCCTCTCCCCAGCCACTCCAACTCCTCAACATGAACCCCACCATCCCCCAAACCCTCCCTTCACTGCCTTACACCCACCCCCACCTCCATCACCAGCCCACACACCCAATCGTCAAACCCACCCCTGACCTTCCCCACCCACCTGGCAGACGAAGGGGAAGTGCCAGGTGCGGATGTGGTACCCGTCGAGGCCGAGGGGGAAGACGGATGCCAGGGCCAGGGTGCAGCCGACGGCTGTCATGTTGTTCAAGTACGGCTGTGAGTTCTGGATGTAACTGGTGTATAGGAAAGGCAGGCGGTCACACTGGTACAGCAACACAGAAACACCCACAACTAAGGCCACCCGCCGGCAACAGGGCCAATCACACAGGCAAGTCGAGTAACAGCCACAACTCCCACAAACATCGGGAACAACAAAACAGCTTAAGTCCTGACAGGAGCCGCTGGCTGGGCCATACAGCTCAGAAAGCAGTCGCTCGGCCAACCAGGTCCATGCTGTCACGTTTACCCACAGAACCACAGAAACAGCCCCTTCTGCGCCAAACTATTATCCTGCCTCAGCCCATTGACCTGCACCCAATCTACCGACCTCCACACCCTTCCCATCCATGTACCTGTCCAAACTCTTCTTAAGTGTTAAAAATGAGCCCGGGGGTTCACCTCCTCAGCTCGTTCCACACACCCCCCACCCACTGCTCTCTGTGTGAAGAAGCTCCCCCTAAACTTTTCCATTTTCGCCCTTAACCCTCATCCTCTGGTTTGTATCTCACCCACCCCCAGGGGAAAAAGCTGACTTACATTTATGCCGTCCGTCCCCCTCGTGGTTTTAAATTATCCAACTTTAAACCCACCCGCACCAATTCCACGAGCCGGCCATCCTTATGTGTGGGGGGTGGTGGAATGATTAGCTGCGGTTAGCGCAGCTCCGTTGCAGCACCAGCGATGGGGACTTTGAGTTCGAATCTGATGCTCTCTACAAGGAGTTTTCACGTGGCTGCGTAGGCTTCACAAGATCAAGGAGCAGAAGGAGGCCACTAGCCCTATAGAAAGGGCCTGTTACTGCGCTGCATGCCTAAATTATACTAGACGTGAAAATGAAGGGATTGGACAGATATCTATCAGGTGCGAGCAGCTCAACATCAAGAGCTGAAGGGCCTGTACTCTGCTGTAATGTTCTATGATTTGGACACCGTGCTCAGCACAGTCGGGGGGGCTGAATGCCCTGTTCTTGTGCTGTACTCTTCAATGTTTACCCTGTGGGCCGGGTGTTCCACCCAATCACTATGGGGAAATAAATCCCCCTCAGATCCCCTCTGAACTCCACCCCCCCCACCACCTCCAGTACCCCTCTATTTGCCTCCACCTCCAGCTCCAGGAAAAACATTCCCCATTGTCCCTCTCCAATGCAGCTGGCATCCTGAAGGAAGGAACAAGGGGTTACAGGAGGAACTCGGGAAGTGTCCGCCAGTGGTGGGGGGGGGGAAGAGGACATTCCAGGTGGGGGCCACCATCTCTGAAAAGTTCCGGCATCCAAACCCCTGCTGTGCTCTCTCCAGGACGCCTGCATCCTTTGGAAGGTCCCACCCAGCGAGCAGAACAGGGGGCAGTGATGCCACACCCCTCCCCCCCATGCCACTCGTTACCCACCAGTTGCCCTGACTGCTCCCTTTCCCCCTTCTCACCGCACGTTGCTGTTGTAGATATTGAAGGTGAGGCAGATAATTCCCAGTAAGATCCCAAGCCCGGCCAGAACAGAGACGGAGACAAAGAGCTTCTGAGATAAGTACCGGAACATCGGGATGACCTTGGTGTGATCAGCTGATGGGACTCCACCTGTTAGCAGAGCACAAAAAGAGAATCATTAGGTTCCTCCGTGAGATCCCCACCTGTCTGTACATCTGCAGCCACCACCCCCCACCCTTCCTTATAGATTCAGGCTTTCAGATTTAATGTCAGAGTACGTACATCACATACAACACTGAGATTCTTATCCAAGTGGGACAGGTAGAATATCACTGTGGAGATACGGGGATTAATATCTCCCTGGGTATCACTGTGTGGGGGTGAGGGGTTAATATTTCCCTGGGTAACACTGTGCGGGGGTGAGGGTGTTAATATCTCCCTGGGTATCACTGTGTGGGGGTGAAGGGGTTAATATCTCCCTGGGTATCACTGTGTGGGGGTGAGGGGGTTAATAGCTCCCTGGGTATCACTGTGTGGGGATGAAGGGGTTAATATCTCTCTGGGGTTAATATCTGTCTGTTTTGGGGTGAGGGGGTTAATATCTCCATGGGTATCACTGTGGGGGTGAAGGGGTTAATATCTGTCTGTGTGGGGGTGAGGGGGTTAATATCTGTCTGTGTGGGGGTGAGGGGGTTAATATCTGTCTGTGTGGGGGTGAGGGGGTTAATATCTCCCTGGGTATCACTGTGTGGGGGTGAAGAGGTTAATATCTCCCTGGGTCTCACTGTGTGGGGGTGAGAGGGTTAATATCTCCTTGGGTATCACTGTGTGGGGGTAAAGGGCTTAATATCTCCCTGGGTATCACAGTGCAGGGGTGAGGGGGTTAATATCTCCCTGGGTATCACTGTGTGGGGGTGAAGAGGTTAATATCTCCCTGGGTCTCACTGTGTGGGGGTAAAGGGCTTAATATCTCCCTGGGTATCACAGTGCAGGGGTGAGGGGGTTAATATCTTCATGGGTGTCACTGTGTGGGGGTGAGGGGGTTAATATCTCCCTGGGTATCACTGTGTGGGGGTGAGGGGGTTAATATCTCCCTGGGTATCACTGTGTGGGGGTGAGGGGGTTAATATCTCCCTGGGTATCACAGTGTGTGGATCACGTAGCAGTAGGAGGCCCATCGAGTCTGCTCCCGTCATGAGCAAAATCCCCCCTTCCATTCCCTGTAACTCTCGATGCTGCAACTAATCAAACCCCTTCCATCTCTGCCTTAAATGCCAGCGACCTCCCTTTCACGGCTGCCCATGGCCATGTTCCACGTACCCGCGACCTTCTGGCTCAAGAAATGTCCCCACTTCCCGGTTTAAAATTAGCACTTTTTTTAATCCCCGAACCCCCTGCCATCAGGGACAACCTTGCCACATCTCGCCTTGCAGCCCTTGAAACGTTTATCGAGGTGGTATAATAATTGCAGCACAGGAACAGGCCAGGTCGGCCCTTCGAGTCTGTGCCGAACACCCACTCCAGTGCCCCCTCTTCCCCGTGTCTGCGTGGGTTTCCCCCGGAGTGGCACCGGTTTCCTCCCACCATTCGAAACGTACCGGCGTGGGTGGAGGAGTTGGTGTAATAGATGGCTCGGGCTCATGGGCCAGTTACCGAGCTGTGGCGAGTGGGAGCGAAGGGGTTAACTGAGGGGCCGCGCACAGCAAGATGATGCCGGCGCCCCTCGCCTCAGAGGGGGAGCGGGACCTGGAAGGCCACGCATGGTCACCATGGCGACAACCCTCGGAGGCTTTGCGGCACTCCGCTCAGTTTCCATGGTTACCCACAAGAGCGGACTGCGTGCCAGACGAGGGCTCGGGCAGTTTCCATGGAAACGGAAGGACGGTGTGTTGACACAAATCCTTTTCCTCCCACGCTCCCAGGACCGGCTCCGGAGAGAAGGAGGAGGAGGGGGGAGGGGGCTTCCTCCAGACCGACACTCCCCTGGGTCGCCATCCCAAATGCTCAACCCCCCCCACCCCTCCCCACCTTCCCTCCAGACCAACCCCGACAAAACCCAAAGTTTGCCTGTACAAAACCATCTCTCTATTCTCTGGAGAACGAGGACGGGGGCGGGAGGGCAATCGCCTTTGAATCATTTAATGTGGACCTAAGAAGGTTGTTTTCCCCACGGTGGGAGAGTCCAGGACAAGAAGCCACAACTTCAGGACTGAAGGGCGCCTGCTCAGGACAGAGACACAGAGGCATTTCTTCAGCTGGAGGGCGGTGGATCTAGGGAATTTGTTGCCACAGATGGTTGTGGAAGCTGGGTCATTGGGGGGTATTTAAGCAGAGATCGACGGGTTCTTGATTAGCCAGGGGCATCAAAGGTGATGGGAAGAAGGGCCAGGCAGTGGGGCTGAGCGGGGAAAAGGATCTGTTCATGACTGAATGGCGGGGGCAGACACGATGGGCTGAATGGCCTATTCCTGTGTCTTTTGGTCTTGTGGTTGGGCAGGAGAGAGGTATCAGATGGAGTTGTGGTTCCTTGGATGTGAGTTACAGGCTGGAGATTAATTGAGGGGTTCAAGGAGCACATACATGGAGGCACCCCACCCCCCCCACCAGCTCTGAGCCCTGTCTCCCCCAGCCCACACACCGCGCTGCACTTTCTCCAACCACCCCCCCCCCTCGCATTCCCAAAACTGCATGAGCGATGGGATTAATTTCCACATGGACAACACAAGCTGTCAGGCAGCGCACCGCTGAGATTCACTGCAATAGGAACCCTTTCACTGCCAGCCTGCCCTCCTCTCTCATACCGACCTGCCTGGCCGCTCACTCTGAAGAATCTCTTGTCTCTCCATCAGGGTCTCCGATCCCAGAAATAACCTGCCAGCACTCACTGTCTGTCTTCCACCCACCCCCCCCCACCCCCACATCTCCCTTAAACACTTGACCTCCAGTCTGTTATTCTTACACCTTCCTGTTCTTTGCTTGAGGAAGGACTCAGGCCTCCTATGGATGCTGTGAGATCAGCTGAGTTCCTGCAGGATTTCTGTTTGTTTTTACTGCAGACTTCCGTGTTTAACTCTGGAACACAGTCAGAAATTATTCTGACTGACCACCCTATCGATACGTAGACCAGCCCGTCAATATCCAGACCAGCCCGTCGATACATAGAACAGTTTGTGCAACTCTATTACAGCATTAGCGATTGGGAACAGGGTTCGAAACCAGCATTGTCTGTAAGAGTTAGACATTATCTCCATGTCTGCATGGGTTTCCTCTGGGGGCTCCAGTTTCCTCCCACCCTTTAAAATGTCCCGAAGGTGTAGGATAATCAGGTGTAATTAGGCGGCACGGGCTTGTGGGCTGAAGGGCCTGATACGTACTGTATCTATGTCTAAAATTACAGGCCCTTCCACACATGCCGGCCTGTATACACCGACCAAAAATAATACTAAACCCTCCCAACCCCTTAACCCTCTATTTTCCTTTCATTATGTTCCTGTCTCTTAAATGCCCCCAATGTCCCAGCCTCCACCACCATCCCCAGCGAGGCATTCCAGGCCCCCACAGCTCTGTGTATATAAAAAAAATTATACCTGACATCTCCCCTAAACTTCCCTCCCTTCACTTTGTACAGATGTCCTCTGGTGTTTGCTGCCCCTGCCCTGGGAAACAGGCGCTGCCCTTCCGCCTTATCTCTGCCTCTCAGAACCTTGTCGACCTCTATTAAGTCTCCTCTCATCCAGAGAGAAAAGTCCCAGCTCTGCTGACCTCGCCTCATAAGACACAATTTCCAATCCAGGTTGATCTCCTCTGCCCCCTCTCCACATCCTTCATGCAATGAGGTGACCAGAACTGAACACAATTCTCTAAGTGTGGTCTTGATTTGTACAGTGGCAACGAGACCTCTCAACTCCTGAACTCAATCCCCCGAATAATGAAGCCCAGTGTCCCAAAGGCCTTCTTAATTGTCCTACTAACTTCAAGAGATCCATGGATTTGGACCCCAAGGTTCCTCTACTCTTCCACACTGTTAAGTATCCAATCATATACACGTATATATATATGGTTCAGCGCAGTAACAGGCCAATTTGGCTCCACGAGTCCGTGATGCCCAATTTTCACCCCATTAACCTACACCCCCGGTACGTTTTGAACGGTGGGAAGAAATGGGAGCCCCTGGCGAAAGCCCACGCAGACACGGGGAGAACATACAAACTTCTCCCTATCCCAATCACTGGCACTGTAAAGGCGTTGCGCAAACTGCTACGCCCAGTGTGGTCAGTCACTTTGCAGGGGTTTAAGACTAGAGCTGTGACTTCGCCTTGAGCAGGATATCGGGATCGCGGCGGGGAGTGGGGATCGCGGAACTGCGGGTCGAGGCAAATCTCCCCCATTGCTGGGATTACTGGCCACGGCAAGGGGAGAGGGTCACTCACCATACCAGCGGTCGGTGCCGAAGTAGGACATGTTGTCATTGGTACTGTCGTAGTAACCAATCTTCACATACTTCCCATCTGCGTGGGGGGTGGGGGGGTGGGGGGGTGGGGGTAGAGAATCACCTAGTGAGGCACACAGTTTCCCTCATCTCCAAGGCTGGGCCCAACTCAGACCCCAGGCTACCCTTCCCCACCCACCCACAGAGACCCTGTCCTTGCATCCCTAGGGGAGGAGATTAAACCCCCCCCCACTTACCCTTCCCTCCCCGCCCACACAAACCCCTCCCCGCCCACACAAACCCCGGCCCTGGAGGAGGGGATTAACACCTTACCCACCCCTCTGCACACAGACCTCGACCCCAGGGGAGGGGATTAACCCCCTCTCACCCCACCCCACTCTCATAGGCCCAGTCCCCATGGGAGGGGATTAACCCCCCACTCACTCACTCCACTCACACAGACCCCATCCCCAGGAGAGGGCATTAACCCCCTTTCATCCATCCCACTCACACAGACCCCATCCGCAGGGGAGGGGATTGGCTCTTTGAACCACCCCTCCCCACCCCAACAGATCCCATCCGTACATCCCCAGCGGAGAGGATAGGATTAACCCCCTCTCACCCATACCTCCTCATACTTACACAGACCCCATCCCTAGGGGAGGGGATTAACCCTTTTAACCACCCCTTCCCACTCACACAGACCCCATCTGCACATCCCCAGCAGAGGGGATTAACTCCCCCTCACCCACCCCACTCACACAGACCCCATCCCCAGGGGAGGGGATTAACCTTTTGGACCACCCCTCCCCACTGAGACTCAAGGAAGACTGCTCACAGAAGAGGGGATTAATCCTTTGATCCCCTTCTTCCCCTGATGAAATAGTCTGTGGACGGTGTCCTGACCTCCAGGACAAAGAGGAGGAGAGGAAGCGATACCTGGAATCCTTGAAAAGTTCATCTTTCAGTTTCGGAAAATCCAACACAATTGGAGTTAAACTGTAGGGAAAATAACGGAGTGGACTGCCAGCGAGCTGGAACTGGGATCCTGTAGGGTGCCTCACAGCCCGCGCGGGTCATTACTGGAAGGTCGCTCACCAAGTGTGGCCCACAGCCCCACGGCGGGTCACGGCCACCGTACCTTGCAGCTGTTCAATCATTGTCCAGGCCATACGCGATCCACTGGCATCAAACACCACGTGCCCCTGCAGGAGACGGAGAGGCAAGTTGAAATGGGGGAGTGCGAGAGAGGTAGAGTGGGGGGTGGAGAGAGGGATGAGAGGGGGGAGAGAGAGAGGGGACAAAAGAAAGGGGTGAGGGTTGTAAAGACGGGGGGAAGAGAGGGGGTAGAGGGAGGTGGAGGAAGAGAGGGGGGGAGAGAGGGGTGGAACACAAACACACACACACCTCGACACACACCCCCGACACACACACACCCCCGACACACACACACCCCCGACACACACACACCCCCGACACACACCGCCCCCGACACACACACACCCCCGACACACACACACCCCCGACACACACACTCCCCGACACACACACCCCCGACACACACACCCCCCGACACACACACCCCCGACACACACACCCCCCGACACACACCCCCCCGACACACACACTCCCCGACACACACACCCCCGACACACACACCCCCCGACACACACACCCCCGACACACACACCCCCCGACACACACACCCCCCGACACACACCCCCCCGACACACACACCCCCCCGACACACACCGCCCCCGACACACACACCCCCGACACACACACCCCCCGACACACACACCCCCCGACACACACCCCCCCGACACACACACTCCCCGACACACACACCCCCGACACACACACCCCCCGACACACACACCCCCGACACACACACCCCCGACACACACCCCCCCGACACACACCGCCCCGACACACACCCCCCCGACACACACCGCCCCCGACACACACACCCCCGACACACACACCCCCCGACACACACCCCCCCGACACACACACTCCCCGACACACACACCCCCGACACACACACCCCCGACACACACCCCCCCGACACACACCGCCCCCGACACACACGCCCCCGACACACACACCCCCCGACACACACACTCCCCGACACACACACTCCCCGACACACACACCCCCGACACACACACCCCCCGACACACACACCCCCGACACACACACCCCCCGACACACACACCCCCGACACACACACCCCCGACACACACACCCCCGACACACACACCCCCGACACACACACCCCCGACACACACACCCCCCGACACACACACCCCCGACACACACACCCCCCGACACACACACACCCCCGACACACACCCCCCCGACACACACCGCCCCCGACACACACAGCCCCCGACACACACAGCCCCCGACACACACACACCCCCGACACACACCCCCCCGACACACACCGCCCCCGACACACACAGCCCCCGACACACACAGCCCCCGACACACACACCCCCGACACACACACCCCCGACACACACACCCCCGACACACACACACCCCCGACACACACCCCCCCGACACACACCGCCCCCGACACACACAGCCCCCGACACACACAGCCCCCGACACACACAGCCCCCGACACACACACACCCCCGACACACACCCCCCCGACACACACCGCCCCCGACACACACACCCCCCGACACACACACCCCCGACACACACACCCCCGACACACACACCCCCGACACACACACCCCCGACACACACACCCCCGACACACACACCCCCGACACACACACCCCCGACACACACACCCCCGACACACACACCCCCGACACACACACCCCCGACACACACACCCCCGACACACATCCCCCTGACACACACACGCCTACTAATGGATGTGCTGAGATCAGCCAACCTCATTTAATAGCCCCTCCAATGCACATGTACACACAATGCACCACCAACCTTTCGATCATTGCAAGCGCGTGCGCATACACAAACCTCTTGCGCAAACACACAAACGCGTGCGCCTGCATACCGAGACACCGTCGAAGGAGGAGGAGTTCATGGCTTTGTACAGCTCCTGGGTGATGTCCTGGTGTGGGCTGTGATAGTTGAACTGCTCCAGGCGCATCTGGCGCTTCTCCAGCTCCTGGGCCGTCTTGTTCAGGGCCAGAGCCAAAGCCCAGATGGCGTCGTAGGCCAGCGGCGCCTCCTGATAGCCCCCCGTCTCCTCCGGCGACTTGTCGATCACCTCCTGCAGTTTCTCCAGGAACTCCTGTGAAGTCTGAGGGAGGGAAGGCTGTCAGAAATGGGGAGGCAAGGAGGCACCTGACACCACAGACCCTCATCCCTAATCCAGCTCCCCCCACACAGAGGGGGGGAATCTGTGGAATTCGCTGCCCGTTTGAAGCAGTGGGGGTGACCCTAGTAAATATATTTAAGTCAAGGTTGGATAGATTTTTACATCATCGGGGAATTAAGGGATATGGGGGAAAGGCAGGTGAGTGGAGATGAGCCGTGATCACATTGAATGGCAGAATGGGGCTCCTTTTTAAGATATTTTTATTGAGTTTAACAAGAATCCTTTACCCAAGGTGCATTAATGATCACAAAATAATGGAGCTGAAGCAGGCCATTCGGCCCACTGAGTCTGTTCTGCCACTCCACCCTTGCTCCAAATTCCAGCCTTGATCCCCTGCCTGTCAATACCCTCCTTAAACTCCCCCAATGATCCTGGACGTGGCAAATCCTATGGCTCAAGAAATTTCTCCTCATCTTTGTTTTCAAAAGGAACCTTCTGATTCTAATTCTGTGCCTTCTCATCCTGGACTCATCCACCAAGGGAATCATCTTATTCACATCGACTATGGCTGATCCCTTCAGCGTTCGAGATGTCTCGATGAGATCGCCTCTCATTCCTCTCTTCTCCAATGAGTAGAGTCTGAGCCGATAAACGTTCCTCACATGTTAGCCCCTGCGTTCCTGGAGCCATCCTGGTAAATCTCCAAATTCTTTCCAACATCATCACATCCCTTCTGAAATAAGGGGCCCAAAACTGCACACAGTTACTCCAAATGAGGTCTCACCAGTGCCCGGTCGAGCCACATCAACATCTCTTTACTCTTCTACACTATTCCCCTTGGAACGAAGGCCCACATAGCATTTGCTTTGCTTTCTTTACTGCCAATCCAGCCTGGTGGTGGTTCACCTACACGATGAGCCCCCCCCCATCACCAAAGTCCCGTTGTACCAAGGAATTTAAAATTTTCTCTCCATCCAATCGATAATCTGCCTATCGATTTCCTCTTCCAAAATGCACATTTCTCAACGTTGTCCCTCAGCTGCCATTAATTAAGACGTGATATCATAATATGAGGGGAAATGTGATGGCTCCTATTTCTTATCTTCTTAACAAGAAATCATTCACCATAAATTATTTATATTAAAAAAAGCAATTTAAAATCTCTTCACACCCTTAGTTTCATCACCGAACATTGGACATTACATCTTGTCGCTTAGATCCAAAGAACACTGTAGCTCAGAAAATACCCCATCTAGTCTGTGTCGGCCATCCTTCTGCCAGTTCCACTGACCCACCAGACCTCTCCCATCCACGTATCTATCCAATTTATTTTTAAAACTTCAGAGCGAGCCCGCATTCACGTCAGAAGGCAGCTCGTTCCACACTCCCACCACTCCCTGAGTGAACTTTCCCCTAATGTTCCCGCCAGCCTTCAAAACATACTGGTAGGGGGGGGTTGTAGGTCAATTATGCGTGTGTGGGCTGCATGGGCTTGTGGGCCAGAAGGGCCTGTTACCGAGCTGCATGTCTGACCCTTTCTAATTCAGATATCCCCACTGCCTAGGAGATAAAGAGGGGTGGGGAGGGGTCCTGTAGCACTTTTATCCTGGAGAACAGAATCCCGACCGACTTAAGGGGAAAGGAAGTGTATGCAAATAGTTTGAATTCTCCAGGGAAACATCTTCTCTGCACTCTAATAAAACAATCTCACATCTTGACCCTTCCTCCGATGCCCTAACCCCTGGGAGAACAACTGAGACCATTCACTTTATCCGTGCCCCTCATTAACCTCTGTAAAGTCACCCCTCAGCCTTCTCCCCCCGGGCAGTGTCTGTGGCTAGGCCCACCCTGGGATCCAGGAATGGGCCTGGCAAATCTCCTGTCGATCGCCCCCCCCACTCCCCCACTGGAGCCTGTTCCCCATGCTCACCATCTTGGAGACCCCCCGGCTGTTGGTTGGGTTCACCATGAGGATCTCAGTAGTGAGGTGACCCTCCACTGCCTCCGTCATGTTCTGCACCGTGCAGTTAATGTTGCTGTCCTGAATTTTGAACCAGTTGTCAGCGTACCAGCCGATGAGGAACCACACGTACTTCTTGCCGTAGAGTTTCTCTTTGAACACCTGTGAAAGGCAGAGACAAGTTCACTTATCACCCAATGGTACCGGTTGAACCCAGCAAAATGGCATTCTCCACAGCGCAGACTCACAGACAGACTAAACCCACATATGGGCAAGTACAGTACATATACAGTAAAATCCCCGGTATCTGGCACCTACGGGAATCTGGTAGAAGCTGAATAAGCAAATTTTCCAGTTGCTTGAGACTGCTTGTTCCGTGAATGGAGAACTAATGGCGAGGTGCGCCAACTTTAATCGTCCATATTATTTACCCATTTACTTTCTACAATTTTTTTTTACCGGTTTCTTGAATTCCCGATAACAGGGATTTTACTGCATACAAATATTTAAAATAAATATTATTAATAAATGGTGGCATTTCAGCAAGTTACCTCAGCAGTTAACAGGCGGCAGGGTTAGCGCAACGCTGTTACAACGCCAGCAACCGGGGTTCGAACCCGGCGCTGTCCGTAAGGGGTTCGTAAGCTCTCCCCTGAGTCTGCATGCACCCTAGTTTCCTCCACCCGCCAAAACTTACGGGGGTTGTTGGTTAATTGGGTGTATTTGGGCGGCACGGGTTCGTGGGCCAGAAGGGCCTGTTACCTGGGCTGTGCATCTAAATTTCAAAACAAATTCATCAGTCGTTCAGTGTTCTCACTGCCCGTGGGAAGAGAAGCTGTTCGTCAGCCTGGTGGTGCTGGCTCTGGTCCTCCTGTGTCTCTTCCCCCGACAGGAGCAGCTGAAAGACGCTGTGTGCAGGGTGGAAGGGGTCCTCAAAGATGCCCTCTTCAGACAACGATCGTGGTCGATCACGTCGATGGGGGGAGAGGAGGTGGGAGGCCCCAGAGATCCTCTCTGCCCCTCTTATGGTCCTGTGGATTGACCTCTGACCCATTTCTCTGCAGCGATCGTCCCCACACGGTGATGCAGCCGGCTGGGACACTCTCAATAGAGCTCCTGTAGAAGGTTGACAGGATGGTGGTCGGTGGCCTTGCCCACTTCAGTCTTCCCAGGAAGTGCAGTCTCTGTTGCACCTTCCTGACAAGTGAGGAGATGTTGAGTGTCCACGATTGGTCACTAGTTAAGTGAACTCCAAGGAACTTGGTGTCTCCACTCTCCCCACTATAGAATTATTGATGTGTAGGGGAGGGTGGTCGTTCCTGGTCCTTCTGAACTCTACGATCATCTCCTTCACCTCGTCCACGTTGAGATTCAAGCTGTTTCTCCCACACCATTTCACGAGATTTTCCACCCCTTTTCTGCAGTGTGACTCCTCGTTGGCTGACGATCTGTTGTGTCACCTGCAAACTCGAGGACACCGTTGGAGCTGGATCTGGTGACGCAGTCGTGGGTCAGTAGCGTGAATGGGAGCGGACTGAGTACGCAGCCCTGAGGTGCGCCAGTGCTCAGCGTGACAGTGCTCGACATTCTGCTACCGGCCTGGATGGACCCATTAGGAAATCCACAATGGATAAAGAGAGAGAGAGGGAGGGGGGGAGGAGAGGGGGAGAGAGAGAGAGGGGGGGTGAAAGAGAGAGAGAGCGAAAGAGAGGGGGAGCAAACTGAACCTTCCATAGGTTTCTGATCTGCTGTCTCTCGCCACCCACTCGTATTGGACACTTGCGAGCGGGGGCCAACTATTAAAGGGAGGTGGCCGACCGAACTGACAGCCCCTTCCTCACCTCACTGGACTCTGGAGGAGCGGGAATGGGAAGTTGGTGCAGAGAAGCTACTCCCCTCAGCCCAAGGAGCCTTTACCTCACAGAAGACTTTCCTTGCCTCGGTCTCGTAAAATAATCCAACAATGATCCTCGCATCCTGTCTCTGCGCAGAAAAAAAGGAAAGGTTTTCTGTCACCCTGGAACCATTGAACACTACCATGCAGAAACAGGCCCTTCAGCCCTTCTAGACTGTGCCGAGCTGTAATTCCGCCTAGTCCCACTCTCCAGCGCCTGGAACATCTCCCTCCACACCCCTCCCAACTGTGTATGCAAAGGTTTGGGACCCCTGGTGAAAATCTCTGTTACCGTGAATAGCCAAAGGAGTAAAAGACGACCTGATTTCCAAAAGGCATAAACTTAAAGAGGACACATTTCTTTAATATTTTAAGCAAGATGATGTTTTTTTAAATTTCCATCTTTTACAGTTTCAAAATAACCACAGAGGGAAATGGCCTGTAGCAAGGGTTTAGGCCCCCCTGCAGGGTCAGTAACACCCCCTTTGGCCAGTATCGCAGCTTGCAGACGCTTTCTGCAGCCAGCGAAGTGTTTTTCATTTCTTCTTTGGGGGAGGGATCTTCATCCATTCCTCCTTGCAAAAGGCTTGCAAGATCACAAGAGAAAGGAGCCTTTTGGCCCATCAAGCATGCTCCGTGAAATCTGCAAGAGCTAAACTGTTCGGGCCCTTTCCCCATATACCCTTGGATACCCTGACTAATTGGGTACCTGTCAATCTCCCCTTTAAACTCCCCCAGTGATCTGGCCTCCACAGATCCACGACCCTCTGATCAAGAATTTCGCCTCATCTCCGTTGCCAATTGGTACTTTTTAATTCAGAGACTGTGCCCTTTTGCCCTGTAATCACCCAACGGGAGAAACTTCTTATCTACATCCACTCTGTCCAATCCATTCCTTATTTGAAATGTTTCTTTGAGATTCCCCTCCCATCCTACATTCTAATGAATAGAGTCCAGGATCTGTCCAAACGTTCCTCATATGTTAGCCTTCTTTGTCTTCATCTAGTTCTGTGGGATTCCTGGCGGTCTTGCATGCACTGCTCTTTTGAGGTCTTTCCACAGACTTTCCATAAGGTTTAGGTTGGGGGCAGGGATGTTTGCTTCCAGAATTTGCTGGCATTTAATCAAATTAATTCTCCCCACCCCCTCCACCCCACAAGAGTGAAACATTCCCACTGGCTGCAATACAAGCCCAAAGTAGGATCGATCCACCCCCCCCCCCCCCCCCCACTTCACCACTGTGCTTCACAGCTGGGGAGGTGGTCTTTTCACAGACATATCTTTGTTCATTGTGGCATGACAGAGTATATAGATGTTTTTGGGAGATAAATTGGGGAAAGGTTTGTTAGTGTAGGTCACATACACTTTAAAACAAATCTTATTTGAAATACTGGAGCTCTGCTAATGCTAGATCGGGGCCTCATGGCCTTTGCAAGAGCTTTGGAAAGTGCCCGAGACTTAACTAATGGATTGTTGTTAACCAAAAGGAAACAGATGAAAGAGCTTGTTGGAGCCACAGATTGTCTGGAGAGGAGCTTGCTGTTCTAAGAGGGTCATGTGATTTTGTAAGCAGAGAGAGTCAAACAGGCTTTCTCTCAGAGAGAGACACACACAGAGATCACTTCTACAGTATTTCAGCCAGCAATAGCAGCTGGGACTGGAACAGGATAAGCTGGCAAGCTTGTGGAAAACCCAATTTGGAAGACGGGTTATGAGTGCTTAGTTCAGCCTGGTCAAAGCACTTGTGGTTCATGCAAGAGGAAAGGACTGGCTGTCTAATGATTCACTTGGAATAAGAGAAACAAAAAGGCACTCTGTGGTGACGTGAAAGAAAGAGGTTCTCATCGGGAGAACCCTGAGGGGCCAAGTTTCATCAGCAAGACGCTGAGGTGACTGGTTACAAGGAATCAGTTTGTGTCCAACCAGCAACAAATTGCTCTCTGAAAACCGACAAGAACCTTCCTAAGCGGTAACCATTTACCTTTCAAGCACCAAAGCCTGGTGAACTTTATACGTTATATTCTGTGCACAGTATAAGAATTGCCTGCAACCAGTGAACTTGGAGGAATGAGATTGGACTGTGAACCAAAGACCTTTTCTGAACTTACACACACATTACATACATGTGCGCTTTGAATTAGAAGGGGGTTAAGTAAGTTAATAGTGATAAGTTAAAGTGTGATTCTGTTTTCATGGTTAAAGATAATTAAAAGCAACTTTTGTTTAAGTAACCATTTGTCTTGGCGAATATCTATTGCTGCTGGGTTTTGGGGTCCTCTGGGCTCATAACAGTGGCCAAAAAGTTTCCGCTTTAACGCCATCAGGACTTGTTTCCAAAGTGCATCAGGCTTGTTTAGATGTTTCTGATGCTGAATTTTGTACCTGCCCAAATTTGTGTTAAATGTCAAAAGGGAGCCCCCACTTCTGAGTGATGTTCCCCTTAAACTTCTCCCCTTTCGCCCTTAACCCTCCAGTTTTTCTCACCCGACCTCAGGGAAAAAAGCCTGCTTGCATCTACCGATACCCATCGTAATTTTATATACCTCTGAGTAATGTCACCGAAGACTGTCATAACCTTCTACAGGTGGAGAGCATTCTGGCCAGTTGCATCACTGCCTAGTACAGAAACGACAACTCTCAGGACAGGAATAAACCCCAGAGAGGGTTGTTAACTTGGCCTGCAGCTATCACAGGCCCCAGACTCCACTCCATCGAGGACATTGACATAAGGCGGTGTCTTAAAAAAAGCAGCCTCTCCTCAAGGACCCCCCCCACCACCCAGGCCATGCCCTCTTCACTCTGCTACCATTGAGAAGGAGGTTCAGGAGCCTGAAGACAAGCACCCAGCGGCACAAGGACAGCTTCTTCCCCCCACCATCATCAGATCCCTGAATGATCGATGGACCAAAGACCCGGCCTGACTTTGCATGCACTGTTTTTTTTTAACAGCAATGTTGTAAGATGGTTATAATATGAATGTTTGCCCTGTGATGCTGCCACGAAACATCGAAAGTCAAGACAATAAGTCCTGATTCTGATTCTAAATCTCCCCTCATTCTCCAACGCTCTGTGCCAGCTGTTATCAGCCTTTTATCGACTATTTCCTCCCCCACCCCCCCACCCCGCCCACCCCAGGACTCTGCTCAAAGTTGTTGGCCCACTCTTCCCTGTGAAGCAGACAGGTTTTGATTTATTCTGTAATTCTCTCCTCCCGATGACATTAAAAATTTTTTTTTTTAAAACTATGTTACGCAAGGTGAAAAGAAAACAAGGCTTTGACTTAAACGTGCTGTGGTCTCCAGGGCCCCTCCCCCAGAGAACAGCTGATCCTGGGAATAGAGTCCTAACTTGTTTAATCTGGTAAATCTTCTCTGCGCTCTTTCAATCTAATCGATCTCTTTTCTGCAGTTAAGTGACCAAAACTGCATGCAATGCTCCAAATTTGGCATCACCAATGTCTTGTACGACTTCACCATAACATCCCAGCTCGACCCACCCTCAATACTTTGATGTGCTAGAAGCTCTCTTTACGACCCCAGGATCAGAATTTATTGTAATGAGTAAAACACTTAAAGTTTGCAGACACCGAAATAAAAAAAACGAGGGTCAAAATAAAAAAACACGACGCTGGAGAAACTCAGCAGGTCCTTTATGCAAGAAAGATAGAGATACAGAATCGACGTTTCTAGACTGAGCCCGTTGTCAAGGAATGAACAACTTATGAGCGCTAGGGGTGAATCCACGAACACTCAGTGACCCTGAAGGGACACGGTTTTGCTTTGTACTGTAATGGGCACCGGACGACACTCTTGGCGACTCTTTGTCTGCCTTACGGCAGGCAGAAGGCAATTTTGTGTAATATTACACGTTCTGTACTATTACATGACAATAAAGGGATCTTGAACCTTGTAAAGGCCTATTATGGCCGGCGCGGTTAGCACGACACCGTTACACCCCCAACGACCTAGGGTTTGAATCCCACGCCGCATGGGGCTTCTTCCCATCCTTCAAAACGCACGGGGTTTGGAGATCGATTGGGCGGCTTCTACCGTGTCGCAAATAAAATTTAAATACATATATATATATATATATATATATATATACACACACATATATGAGTTAAATACACAAAATTTGGCAGCACAACTGTGGGCTGAAAGGGCCTTTTACCGTGTTTCAAGTCTAAATTTAATAAATTTAAATTTAAAGAAACCCATCTGAGTTCCCCACGTCCGAAGACTATCCAGTTGAGCCACTATTGAGGTTGGTTTATGAGAGAGTTCAGAGAAGAATGATTCCTGGAACCAAGGGATTAGTGAATGATGGCCCTTAGACTGCACTCCTTGGAGTTCAGAGGAAGGGGCGGGGGGGGGGGGGGGGGGGGGAACCTCATGGAAGCATTTCAAAAGACCTGGAGAGAGCAGATGCAGCAAAGCTGTTTCCCCCGTGGTCAGGGGGAATCAAGGACAAGAGGGCACAACCTCAGGATCAAAGGGCACCCCACTTAAAACAGGGATGCAGAGGAATTTCCTCGGCCAGAGAGCAGCAAGCCTCTGGAACTTGCAGCCGTGGAGGCCAGGTCATTGGGTGGATTTCGGCGACATATCTAAATTGTCAGGGTATTATGGGGAGAAGGGCGGGGAGGGGGGTGAGTGGGAGAATGGATCAGCTCATGATGGAATGGAATGGAATGGACTGGCCGAATGGACTGTGGATCCTCTATCTCATGGTCTACCGGTTCGCCTGCGAGAAGGAAGAATTCTGGTAGTGTGTACATCGTACACTGTATACGATAATCAGCCCAATATCCCGCGTTTTGGAGGATAAACACCTCTTCTTCCTCTGGTCACCCTCCAACCGGATGGCATTAACATCGACTTCCCTGCAATCTGTTAAACCGCAACCCCCCCTCCCCCATCTATCCTTATGTCTACTCTCCTCATCCACAGAACCACACCCTCCTTCGATCCAATTCTCACCTTTCCATGTCTAATTACACTGGACTATGAAGACTTTACTTCCTGAACATTTTTGGGTGGATTTTATGGATCACGAAAATCACCTGACAATTTTCCTATCGCGTACCGTGTTTTAGATCTATCCTATTTTTGAGATTTCCTGTCATATTTTAAGTCAACTTCAAGCGTACAAAACCGTGAAGTGCAACATGTCGTTGAAAATTCATTTGGACGCCTTCCCTGCTGATCTCAGTGCCAGCAGTGATGGACACGGTGTAAGGTTTCACCAGGACCTTGCAGCCCTGGGAAAGCGTGATCAGGGGAATGCCGGCCGACTATTGTCAGACACTGACAAGAGGGGCATCGGATGCTGAGTACAAATGAAAATCAGCAGCAGAACGTTTTTAGGTCAGTTAAATGAACACAATGTGTCAGCATCATCGTGCGATTAAATTCAATTTCTAAAAATTTAGACCTACAGCACGGCAACGGGCCATTTCATCCCACATGTCCATGCTGCCCAACTTACAACCCCCCGGTACGTTTTGAACGGTGGGAGGAAACCGGAGCCCCCGGAGAAAGCCCATGCAGACATGGGGAAAACGTACAAATTCCTCCCAGATGACGCGGAATTTGAGCCCAGTACTGGTCCCAATCGCTGGCGCTGTAAAGGCGTTGTGCCAACCGTTACACCAACCGTGCTGCCCCATTAAACATAATAAAGAAAAGTTAATTTAACATTCCTCCGACTTCCTATGGATGCAGCAAATCTGAAAATATCTTTTGTGTTCAGCTTGGAGTTGTCTATCATAATCCCCAATTTATTTTTCAGGAAGCAAACCTTTTGAAAAAAAATTGTCATTGGTCGGTCTGCCCTCCTTCTCCCTGCACTTTCTTCCTTTCTCCCCAGCCTTTTAATTCAGGTGCCTGCCTGCTTTTCACTGGTACCCCCAAAGAAGGGCTCAGGCCTGAAACGTCGGCAATATACCTTTACCTTCGAAAGGCCGGCCGAGCTCCTCCAAGTGTTTCTCTGCTTTCACTCATTTGCGGCCATTACCTTGAGGTTTTTGACGGCCACACCAGGATCCGTCAGGAAGCTCTGCCGCACGCTGATCTCGATCCCTGCCTCTTTCACCCGCTGTTCCAAGTCATCCAGAGTCTAGTTGGGTGGTGGTCGGGGGGAAGCAGAGGGTCAGTGATAACAGTGGGAACCCCAAGCTCACCTCACCGCAGGCCGATAGGATAGTCCCATCAGGAGCTGGTGTTATTTTTGCTTTAAATTTTAAGAACATTGCAGTGCAGGCCTTTCGGCCCACAATGTTGTGCTGACCAACTCATGATCAATCCCTCTCAGTCCATAGCTCATTCTTCTTACATCTGTCTAAGACCGTTTTAAAAATTCCTTTCAACCTTCCATGACGTCCTCTGTGTCAAAACCTCACCTCGACTTTCCTCCACTCACCTCCGATCAAGGAGATGAGTTCCGGTTCGAAACGTCGACCGTTCCGTTCCTCCCGTGGATGTCACACAGCCTGCTAAGTTTTTCTGGCAGATTCCAGCCAGGAACCTGCGCCATCAGACTTCTCATTTCTGGGGGCAGGGGGGTTGTGTCGGCAGAGCAGCTGCAGAGTGTCAGGTTTCGATCCCGGCGTCCGGTGCTGCCTGTGCAGAGTTTGCACATCCTCCCTGTGACTGCAAGGGTTTTCCACCAGGTTGTCCCACCTTCCAGTGGTTATTGTCTGCTCTGAATAGACACCCCTCCCCAACCCAGTGTGTGGCGAGGGGTAGAATCTGGGGGGAGTTGACGAGACTGTAGAAAGGAAATGATGCCTCCGAGGGCTGCAGGGAAACATGAGGCAGCGGGGAGCAGGGAGGGGGAAACAGGACTCTGGGTTACTTGGCCCAGAGGGGGAGAATCTGGGAGCGGTAGGAAGGTGATAAAAATGGGGGCAATTTACACTGGGAGGGGAGAAGGGAGAGAGAGAAAGACAGACGTGGAGGGACAGAGACACTAGGAGAGGGAGTGAAAGAGCTGGTGGAGGGAGAAGCCCACACATATGGAGGGGAGGGGAGGGGGAGTGAGAAAAGGGAGGTGGAGGAGAGAGGGAAGGAAGGGGATTGGGAGTGGAAAAGGGAGAGGAAGGGATGGGAGGTAGAGGGGAAGGCGTTAGAGGGGAAGGGGAGGGAGAGAAGGAGAGAAAGGGGAGTGGGGAAAGAAAAAGGCAGAAAGGAGAAAGAGAAAGGGAGAGGGAAATGGAGGGAGGGGGAGAGAGAGGGTGGGGGAAGTCAGTCTGTTCTTCAGAATGACGCTGGGTAAAGGGTCACTGATGTTCTCAGGGAGGAGTTGGACACCCTCAACATCGCGGGGCCTACTCGACAAGTCTGTCAGCATCCACAGAGAGGGAAAGACTTCACCGCTGGCATACCCACTGCAACGCCCCACCTCCTACCTCTGTGCTCACCGCACCCCCAATGTCCGCACCCCAAGGACATGGTCCCCCTCCCCCCCACAAATGCCCTGGCTTACCGACGTGAAGACCTCGGTGGTCTGCTGGATGGTGGCAATCTTGGTCCAACCCCACCGCTTGAACAGCTTGACACGGGTGGGATTGTGGAGCGTGGCGGAGGGGTGGGTGCGGAAGAAGGTGGGGAACCGCTGGCGGTTGGAGAGCGCAGGTGAGCTGGAGCCGTACGAGAGCTGGGGGGTAACAGAGCAGAGGGTCAATGGCAGAAGGGATGAGCTCACATCCCACTAGGTTGTTGTATGTATCAAAATAAAGTGAAAAGCTAGGTTTAGCATGCTACCTAGCCAAGTCAACCAATGATTCATAAAAAGTTTTGTTTAGCATGCTACCCAGCAAATTCAACCAATACTTCATAAAAAGCTTTGTTCAGTGTGCTACTCAGCCAAATCAGTGCATACTTAATAAAAAGTTGGACAAAGAAGGAAAGAAGGTTCTGGTGAAGGGACGGACAGGGAGAGGGTGGGGAATGAAGGTACAGATGAGGAGAGGGTGGGGGGAAAGAGATGAATGGGGAGAGGGTGGGGGCGAAGGGATGAATGGGGAGAGGGTGGGGGAGAAGAGACAAACGAGGAGAGGGTGGGGGATGAAGGGAGGGACAAGGTAGAGGAGTGAAGGGATGGATAGGGAGAGGAGACTTGCAGAGGGTTGGAAAAGGACAGGGGGCTTGCGGAGGGGCAGAGAGGGGGCTTGCGAAGGGGGGTAGAGGGAGAGGGGTGGAGGGAGAGGGGGCTTGTGGAGGGGAAAACAGTGGGGTGCAGCCCAGCCCCGACCCTCCCCACTCACCACGATCAGGTTCCACATGCGGGCTGCCTCTGCCACCAGCGTCGACACTCCGCTGCAGCCGGGCATGAGCACAATCTTCATGGGGTCATTGTACAGCAGCTCATACAGGAACTTGGTGGATTTCCCAGGATCGCACTGCGGAAATGGACACAGCCAGTCAGGAGGGAGGGGTGGAGTGGGGGGGTGGGTGTAAATTAGGGTCCACAGGTGAGCACTTCCTGCCGCTGATAGGAAGTGATGTCACCTTTACCTGTCAGAGGGATGGTTTGGCCACCCCAGCCTCGGTGGAAACTCCCTCCCCTCGCTGAGCCAGGAGGTCGTGAGTTCAAGACCCACTCTGGTTACCTGCACTCTGTGCCGAAACGAGGGGGTGCTGCCAGGTCAGGTGTCCTCTGTACCCCCTTGGAGTTGGGACGCGAGGTCACGTGACCCCGCTAAGGTTTGTGGGATCACGCTGTGCGTCACTCAGTTTCAGCAAGACCAGTTTATTGTCATCTGATTGTGCAAATACAACCCATTCTCCAGTCCTCGGTGCAAAACACATGGACACACAACCAGACATAACACACACACAGACAAGCAGTACACGCACAGGACAAGTATTCATCTATACAAATACATGAATGCCCAGACTTCAGGAACTGAGTTATGGGGAAAAGTTAAACAGGTTAGGACTTTATTCCCTGGAGTGTAGAAGAATGAGGGGAGATTTGATTGAGGTATTTAAAGTAATGAGGGGGACAGACAGAGTAAATGTAGATCGGCTTTTCCCACTGAGGGTGGGTGAGATACAAACCAGAGGACATGGGTGAAGGGTGAAAGGGGAAAAGTTTAGCGGGAACCTCTTCCCACAGAGAGCGGTGGGGGGTGTGGAATGAGCTGAAGTGGTGAATGTGGGCTTAATTTTATCATTTAAGAGCGATTTGGACAGGTACGTGGATGGGAGGTGTACGGAGGGTTAGGGACTGGGTGCAGGACAGTGGGAAGAGGCCAAAAAAAATGGTTTGGCACAGACTAGAAGGGCCGAAGAGGCCTGTTTCTGTGTTGTAATGTTCTATTGTTCTATAAATATGAGAATCTCGGAAGGTGAGTGCGAGCAGTTCCTTTGGTCGTTCAGCGTCCTCACTGCCCGTGGGAAGAAGCTGTTCCTCAGCCTGGTGGTGCTGGCTCTGATTCTCCTGTATCTCTTCCCTGATGGGAGCCACTGAAAGATGCTGTGTGCGGGGGTAGAATGATCTTGAGCTCCCTCTTCAGACAACGATCCCGGTAGATCACATCGGGGGGGGGGGTGGGGGGGGTGGTGGGAGACAGACCCCAGTGATGGTCCTGTGGATTGACCTCCGATCCATTTCTCCGCAGCAACCATCCCCGCACTGTGATGCAGCCGGCCAGGACGCTCTTTATCGAGCTCCCGGAGACGTAATGGTGGCTGGTAACTTTGACAGTCTCGGTCTTCTCCGACTCGAGAGATGGTGAGAACAAAAATTTTCCTTTTCCTTCAAAGTTTCGATTTATTGTCAGAGCAAGTTTAAATTAAATTTTATTTACAGCATGGCAGAAGGCATTTAAACTCATGCTGCCCATCTCCGGGGATCTGTCCTGGAGCCTCCCCGACGATGCCATCATGAAGAAGGCTTGCCAGCTGCTGTACCTTGTGAGGTGCCTGAGGAGATTCGGTATGTCATGGAAGACTCTCGTAAACATCTACAGGTGGACTGTGGAGAGCACCCTGGCTGGTAGCACCACTGCCTGGTACGGAGGCACTAACTCTCAGGACAAGAATAAACCTGAGAGGGTTGTGAACTTGGCCTGCGACATCACGGGCACCAGACTTCATTCCAGTGGGCATACAGGTGCAGCATGTAGAGGGGCGGAGAGGAAGACTAATGCTATGTTGGCGTTCATAGCGAGAGGATTTGAGTCCTGGAGTAGGGAGATCCTGCTGCAGGAAGTCCTTACACGGCCTTGGTGAGACCACACCTGGAGTACTGCGTGCAGTTTTGAACTCCTTATCTGAGGAAGGACATCCTCACCATGAAGGGGGTGCAGAGAAGGTCACTAGGCTGATACCAGGGATGGAAGGACTTGCATATCAAGGTTGGATAGACAAGGCTTGTATTCTCTGGAATTTAGATTTTTAAAAAATTTTTAAAAAAGTTTTTCACACCATGAACCATACTGACCAAAATACACAAACATTTCCCCCTTGAATATACACAGTGTCATTTTTTTCCCCCTTCCCTTCCCTTCCCTCCCCCCTTCATCCGCCCCCTCCTCACCCAGTCAACGTTCAACATATATGATACATTAAACAATGTCCTCAGACAATGAAAATAAACAAGAAAATTGTATCATCTACTTTTACACACTGGGTCAGGTCATTTAGTCTTCTTCTCCTGTCATTTTAGGTGGTGGAGGTCCGCGGTAGGACCTCTCTGTTGTGTTCCATGTACGGTTCCCAAATTTGTTTGAATACTGTGATGTTATTTCTTAAATTATTTGTTATTTTTTCCAATGGAATACATTTATTCATTTCCATGTACCATTGCTGTATTCTCAGGCTCTCTTCTGATTTCCAGGTTGACATAATACATTTTTTTGCTACAGCTGAGACTATCATAATAAATCTTTTTTGTGCTCCATCCAAATCGAGTCCAAGTTCTTTACTTCTTATATAACTTAGAAGAAAGATCTCTGGATTTTTTGGTATGTTGCTTTTTGTGATTTTATTTAATACCTGATTTAGATCTTCCCAAAACTTTTCCACTTTCTCACATGCCCAAATTGCATGTACTGTTGTTCCCGTTTCCTTCTTACAGCGAAAACATCTATCTGATACTGTTGGGTCCCATTTATTTAACTTTTGTATAGCCTGTGTAACCAATTATATATCATGTGTAACCTCATGTTTATTGTATTTCTCATAGTTCCGGAGCATAGCTTTTCCCAGGTTTCATTTTTTATCTTTATGTTTAGATCTTGTTCCCATTTTTGTTTGGGTTTACAGCTTGTTTCCTCATTCTCTTCTCTTTCTCTTGCAGTTTGATGTACATGTTTGTTATAAATCTTTTAATTATCATTGTGTTTGTAATCACATATTCAAAGCTGCTTCCTTCTGGTAACCTCCGCCTGCTTCCCAATTTGTCCTTCAAGTAGGTCCTCAGTTGGTGGTATGCAAACATTGTACCGTGAGTTATACCATATTTATACTTCATTTGTTCAAAAGATAATAATTTATTTCCCGAAAAACAATTTTCTATTCTTTTGATCCCTTTTCTCTCCCATCTATTGTGAAAGGGATTAGTTGATTTTGTGTCAATATTAATTTTGGTAGTTGATAATTTGTTTTATTCCTTTCTACGTGAATCCTCTTCCAAATGTTGAGCAGATGGTGCAGTACTGGTGAATTCCTATGTTGCACTAGCTTTTCATCCGACTTATATAGTATATGTTCAGGTACCTTCTCCCCTATTTTATCTAGCTCTAATCTGGTCCAATCTGGTTTTTCCCTTGTTTGATAAAAATCTGATAGGTATCTTAATTGTGCTGCTCTATAATAATTCTTAAAGTTTGGTAGCTGTAAGCCCCCTTGTTTGTACCATTCTGTTAATTTATCTAGCGTTGGAATTTAGAAGATTGAGGGGGATCTTATAGAAACAGATAAAATTCTTAAGGGTTTAGACAGACTAGACGTAGGAAGGTTGTTTCCAATGCTGGGAAAAACCAGAACCAGGGGTCCCAGTTTAAGGATAAGGGGGATATTTTTTTTAGGAACTGAGATGAGGAAAAGTTTCTTCTCTCAGAGGGTGGTGAATCCATGGAATTCGTTGCCACAGGAAGTAGTTGAGGCCGGTTCCTTGCCAATATTTAAGAGTTGGTTAATTTGGCCCTTGTAGCTAAGGGGATCAAGGGGTATGGGGAGAAGGCAAGAACCAGGGACTGATCAGCCATGATCATATTGAATGGCGGGGTAGGCTTGAAGGGCCAAATGGCCTCCTCCCATGTTTCTATTGAGGACGTCAACATGAGGCCGTGTCCTCTTCACTCTGCTCCCATCGGGAAGGAGGTCCAAGAGCCTGAAGACGAGCACAAGGACGGCTTCTTCCCCTCCGCCATCAGATTCCTGAATGATCAATGAACCAAAGACACTGCCTGACTTTTGGTGCACTGTTTATTTACATTTTTTTAAGGTACTGTTGTAAGATGGTTATAACATGAATGTTTGCCTCGTGAGGCTGCTGCAAAACCCAGGATTCCATGACAAAGAATCCTGATTCTGAATCCCAAAAGGTCAGTCTTACATCTTTACCTCCTGTGGATGCAGCAAGACCTGCTGAGTTCCTCTTGATTCATTGGAATCAAGATTCAAGTTTCACCTATTGTCATGTAACAAAAACAGTGCAATTCCACACCAAAACTGGTTTCGTCAGCCGTAAAGCAGACAGGTTCACCAGAGAGAAACTAGAGAGGGTGGTGAGAGTTTACTGACATACACGTGAGTATGGTGCGCAGATGCACTGAAATTCCTGCCTGCTGCAACTCAGGAGGTGGCTGGATTAACACAGCAAATGTTTTTTTAAACAAAAAACCAGAACAAAGAAGGATGGCCTGCGATGTGTGAAGCTAATTGCTCATTCCAAGGGATGCAAGATCAATCGGGGAACAAGGAGCAGACAATTGATTTCACCCACTTTGAGAAAGAGGCACAGGAGACTCAGTGAGGCATCAGGGAGGTTGAGAGAGTGTTCATTAGAGCGGGTGTGACTGCTGGTAAATTCCAACACAGCTCTGCTGCAAGATGACTGACGGTGATAGGCATTCTCCATCCCCCAGCGTAAGGGGATATCCTGAAGGGAATGCTGGTTGCTGGCACATCCCAGAGTACAAGAGGACTGTGGCAGAGTATATAGAGGTGTTTGGGAGAGAATTGGGAAAGATTTGTCAGAGCAGGTCACACACAACAATTTAAAACACAGAATATTTGCAGGAGTTTTGCAGATGTGGTGGTACACCACCGGCCAACCTCTGTACCTGTAAGGGGACAGGACAACACCTGACTGGCTGTCAATCAGTCAGCTTGAATGGATCAAGCCCCACCGGTCAGGTGTCAATCACCCTCTGGGATATAAGCCGGCCTCCCGAGGCCTCGCTCAAGAGTTGCTGCAGCTTCAGCCAGCCTGGCTCTGTGGAAGTCTTTGTGGATTAAAGCCTATCTTTGTGTGTGTCTGATTCTGGCTAACAGTGCCCCACAGCAGAGGGCTCACAGACTTCAATGCTGTTTGCAAAAGTAGCGACAAACTGCAGCAGCTTTGTCTGAAAAACAGTTTGCTGCCTGGAAGAGCATGTGATTTTTGCAGGCAGAGGCAGAACAAGCTTGGCTCTCAGAGTGGGAGGGAGTGAGAGACAGACTTCAGTTCCAGAGGGACGAGCTGGCAAGCTTCGGAAGGCTGCCTGGTCAAAGTAGAAACAGAAAGGAACTCTGGGTGACCCGAAAGAAAGAAGTGATCATCGGGAGAACCCTGAAAGGGGGCAGGTTTCGTCAGCAAGACACCAGAGTGGCTGTCCTGGAACAAGAAAACTCTCTCTGAAAACCAACGAGAAGCCTCCTGAGTGGTAACCATCTCCCTGTTAAGCACCAAAGCCTGGTGAACTTTGTTAATGCAAACTTCTGTGCACAGAATTGCCTGCAACCAATGAGATTGGACTGTGATCCAAATAACTTTTCTACACTTATATACACATTACACAAACCTGCGCTTAGTATTAGAGGGGGGGTTAAATAAGTCAATAGTGATAAGTTAAAGTTTGATTCTGTTTTTATGTTCAAAGATCATTAAAAGCAACTTTTGTTTAAGTAATCCTTTGTTGTGGTATATATCTATTGCTGCTGGGTTTTGGGGTCCTCTGGACTCGTAACAGGACCCTGTACTTATCTGGGACCATACTTGATGGAATTTAGAAGAATGAATCTTATAATTTTTTTTTAGAAGTACAGCACGGTAACAGGCTCTTCCGGCCCACAAGCCCATGCTGCCCAATTTACACCCAATTTCCCCTGGGGTGGTGGGAGGAAACTAGAGGCCTCCTGGAGGAAACTCACCCAGACATGGGGAGAACGAGAAAACTCCTGACAGACAACATCGGATTCGATTCGCCGGCGCTGTAACAACGCTAACAGCTGCACCAACCGTGCTGACTGTTCCTTATAGAAATGTATATAAATTACGAAAGGCACGGAAAAGATAGAGGTCGGTCAGCTGTTCCCACTGGGGTGGAGAGACCAGAACTAGGGGACGTAACGTCAAGATCCAGGGCAGTAGATTTAGGACAGAGATGAGGAGGTATTGCTTTTCCCGGGGGGGGGGGGGCACCAGGTATCGGAACCGGGATGCGAGAGGGTTTACTGATCACATCAGGGGCCGACGGATCGGACAGGGGTCCGCGCAGCCACGGGAATGCTGGGGGCGAACCCACGGACCCTCAGTGACTCTGAAGGGACTCCCTGTGGCTTCTCTTTCTCTGACTGTAAGGGGCAATCGGTGCCGATGGCGAATCCTCATCTGCCCTACGGTTGACTACAGGAAATTTCATTCAATATCATGTTTTTGAGTACTTTGTTACGTGACAACAGAAAAATCTTTAGTAGAGGTTGGGGGATTGCAAGAGGACAAGCAGACAGACCTGCATGCGATAGGGCCATAGTGTTCACACGGTTAAAGTCTTGCGTCTGTGACTTAAAAAGGCCACTTAGCATTTGCAAAAGAGCAGTCAAAATTAATCAGCAGGAAGATGGCAGGAAACCTCTGCAAATCGGGTTATTAAAAGGCACAGAGTGGGTGGGCATTTGCTTTTTTCAGCAGGTATTTACGAAATGTAATTTATGGCAATTTCTTTGCACCTTTAATGCACAATAAATGCAGCTGTAACACAACAGATTTTGAATCATGCATTCTTGATTTAAAAAAAATCTGAAACCATTGCACCAGTGTGTTAAGGGATCGTCCCTCAATACAACACACCAGCGGTCATACAGGGCTGAATGGATACTAAGGGACCGTCCCTCAATACAGTAAACCTAGGGAGGAGTCACGTGACAGAGTAGTGGCTAGTCGAGTGGAACCAGCTCTCTCCAGAGAAAAAAAGTTTGAAAAAACAGCTCAATAAACATAAAATACAGGAAGAGAAAGATAAAGTTACAGAGAAGAGACAGAAGATGGCACTTAAAAGAAAGAAAGTAAGAATAACAGAGAAAAGGGAAGAAGGAAAATCACTGGAGAAGAAAGAAGAAGGCCTTACCTGCATGTTGGAGCAGAAAGCCACCGTGGAGAGGAGCGGCTGATCTCCGGTGTTGGTGAGTCCCCAGAGGAGCGGTGTCCTCTCGACCGGCGGACTCCAAAAATGGCTCTCAGAGCCCAGAAGAGGTGCACGTGTGCAGTGCGCAAGTAAAAGAAAAGGTTAACGCCGGCAGGGGGGGGGGGGGGGACACAGCTGAGGAGCGGGGCATTCGGCTGGGGAAAGCGAAAAGAAAAGAGTTGTGAGAAAGAGAATGAAGGGCGGAAAGAGTATGAGCGGCAACGGGGCGACCGGCAGGGAGACGACCTACGGCAGGTGGCTCAGCAGCGGGTCGACCTGCAGCGGGAGGTCCAACAACAGGAGACACAGCAGCTGGAGGCTCAGCAAGGATATGGAAACAGCTCATCAGAGAAGGATGAAGATACACAGATACAGAGAAAAGAAGAAGACGACACATACATAGATACAGACACAGAAGAAGAGGAGGAAGAAGACCAAGAATTTCAAAGGAAAGAAGAAGCTAAAATAGAAGGACAAAATTTAGATAAAGCCTTTTTTGAAGAACAAATGAGGTCATTAAAAGAACGGCTATCATTAGAATTTAGTTCATTCAAAAGAAAAATGAAAAGAGCTGAAGACAGATAGATTTGGTCATGACTGAAATAGGGAAAAAAGTAGAAATGTGGAGGAAACGAGAAGCTGATGTAGAAATGGAGATAAATGATTTAAGAGGGACGAGAGCGAAAAAATATTAAAGAGACACAAGATTTATTGTCACAAAAAATTGAAATTGGAAAACTATAGTAGGCGAAAGAAGGCAAAGAAGGGTCAGGTATGAAGGAATTTATAAAAGGATGGATCCCAAAGGTGCTGGGAACGACAGATTCACATGAAGAAATAGAAATCGAAAGGGCGCATAGAGCGCTAGTACTGAAACCGCCACCACATCAAAACCTGAGATTCATATTGGTAAAACTTCTAAGATATACAACAAGAGAAAACATACTGGAGCAGGCAAGAAAGAAGGTTAGAGAAGACAATAAGCCTTAGGAATATAAGGGACAAAAAATATTTTTTTACCCGGACACAAGCTTCAAACTTTTAAAGAAGAGGAAGGAATTCAACACGGCAGAAACAATCTTATGGAAGGTTATAACTTTATATTAAGACATCCAGCAGTACTCAAAGTATTTATTCCTGGGGAATGGAATAGACTGTTCTCAGACCCCAAGAATTTGCTGAACATTTGCAAGACAGGAGAAGAGAGGAGGAGCAGTGACAAGAAGGATGACCAGCAAGAAAATATACAAAAATATGTAAAAATATAAAGTAAAGATAATGTATAAATAACGATTTAAAGATGGATAAGAGAAGGGGAAGAAGGAAAAAGAGAGAGCTTTGTTATAAATATAGGAAAATAGTGTTCTCTGGGGGGGGGCTGGGAGTGGGAGGATAACGATCACTGCAAAATCGGTTGATGCTTGCGAGTAAGTTCGCAAACCGAATGGAAAGGGGAGTTGTGGTCGCTGTCAAGGGACAAGGGGCAATCCAAGGAGGGGAGGTTCATTTGGGGTTAAAGGGTTATTGCTTGTGGGGATTGTTGGGGTATTTCATGTCTTAACTGCGTTGTCATATATTGAGATTAAAAAGGAAAGCTTAAAGAACTGTAATGGAAAAAAGGGGATAGAGGTGGTGAAGAGGTGGAAAAGAGTGAAAATAAAGATATAAGATGCCCACATTGGAA